>NC_051231.1:24915048-25092548 GCF_015220715.1 Pygocentrus nattereri | reverse complement strand
GGTAATGACACTTACTGACCACAAGATGGCGATATAAACAGCAGCCTGGAATGGTTAGAACTGCAAAGAAATGGCTGCATTTGTCATATTCTTAAAGACAGCCTGATGGGTATGTGATCCATATTTGTTTCTGGAATACAACAGCTTTGTGAATTTGTGCCATAACTTCAAACCTGTCGAATGATCACGATCATGTAAAACCATTAACTACAAGTTACGTGTTTTTCAGCATCAGGAAAAAAAGCAGAAAACATTTCACAGAAAACTTCACATGAAGCTAGATGTACTATACATATTTTGTGCCCACATTTTGGGCTCTGCTATTCTTTTTGGATACTTGCTCTCAGTTTTTAAAATAAGTCTGTAGGGATATTTTCCCAAAGTCTCGAAAGTTCAGTCTTAGAAGTTGGTCACATTTTCTGCTTCTGTTTGCTTTTGTCAGTCAGGGCTTCTTGACAGCTATACATCTTTTCAGGCGCACAGTGTTGAGTTGTCTTCTCACAGTGGAAGGATGGACAGAAACACCTGTGGATTTTATCAAATCTGAAGCAAGAGTGGAGCTTGATTTTCTCCTCTCTCTCAAAAATGTCTTCAAGGCTTATGTTTAGTCTCCTCAGAAAAATCTCTGCATTTTGACTGGAGAAAAAGGGCAGATTCTGACAGTACTTTATATATATATATATATATATATATATATATATATATATATATGTGTGTGTGTGTGTGTGTGTGTGTGTACACATATGAACATATGAGGAAATGATCAGAGTACTTTGCCACAATGTTTTATTTACTTTTTAAAGCAAACTGATATTTAACACAAATATTAATTAAATGTTAATATCAAAGACTAACACATTTCAAGTAAATGTTACTTACAAATATTAAAAATTTAATTTTGGTTCTGACATCACATCATAATTTAGTCACCATCTATTGGCAGCACAGAAGCTGCCCTTTACATTGTGTAAAAAATGCATAATGATTGAACCAATAGAAATGTTCCCAATGCTTGAAAACGCTTGCCTGGAAAAAAAATTCTTTATTTAAACTTAATTAAAAGTGAAGGAGGTTTTTGCATTCTGCTGTAAAATGTCCAATATCGGAGTCATCCTCCACAGAAAACACACATTTTAATGCAAAATTATGGTTTATTCATTGAATTTCATGTAACATATTAGGGAAAACCATAAACAAAAAATGGACTGTGCAAATGTTACAACAAATTTTATATTACATATGTACATATACATCCATCCATCCATCCATCCATTTTCAAATCCGCTTCTCCATCAGGGTCGCGGGGGGGGGGGATGCTGGAGCCTATCCCAGCAGTCTTCGGGCGGAAGGCAGGATACACCCTGGACAGGTCGCCAGCCCATCGCAGGGCGTACATATACATATATATTACAATTATTAAATGTTACATTTGACAAAAAACAGAAATTGTGCACTCAAATATGCATAAAATGTCATATTTACGTTTGTTCCCTGTTGATGATGTGCTAACTTATTGTTACTTAGAAAATCAACAAAACATGTCATTTGACTGGGGGTGTGTAAACTTTTGCATCTTTTCAACAGACAATGAGCAATTTTTCTCTGCTACCCAGAACTCATTTATCGTCTGTTGTAGCACTCACTACAGAGCTCCAAACTGCATCTCAAAGCAACATCAGCACAATAACTGTCTGTCAGGAGCTCCATGAAATGGGTTTCTATAGCTGAGCCGAAGCACCCAGGCCTAATATCACTATACACAATGCCAAGCATCAGCTAAAAAGATGTAAATCACTTCACCACTGGACTTGGGAGCAGTGGAAACGTGTTCTCTGGAGAAATTAATCACGCTTCACTATCTGACAGTCTGATGGACAAATCTGGGTTTGGCAGATGCCAGGAGAATCCTACCTACAGTAAAGTTTGGTGGAGGAGGGATAATGGTCTGGGGCTGTTTTGGGGGGGTTGGGCTCAGCCCCTTAGGTGTAGTGAAGGGTAAAGTTAAACCTACGGCATGCAAAGACATTTTAGACTATGCTTACAACTTTGTGAGAACAGTCTGGGGAAGGCCCTTTCTTGTTCCTGCATGACTGTGCCCCTGTGCATAAGACGAGCTCCAAGTTTGGTTTGGAGGAACTCCAATGACCTGCACTTGCCCTCCAGTGCCCTGATCTTGGTCTCACTGAGCACCTCTGGGATGAACTAGAATGTCGATTGCAAGTCAGGCCTTCTCATCCAACAACAGTGCCTGACCTCACAAATGAAGTTCTAGATGAATGGGCACAAAGTCCTACTGACACACTTCAAAATCTTGAGGAAAGCGTCAGCCTATAGAGAGAGAGAGAGAGAGAGAGAGAGAGAGAGAGAGAGAGAGATCACTGTTGAAAATGCTTCTATTTTATATCATTCGTTTCCAATTTAATACAAGGCTTTGCATTAGAAATGATATTAACAGCATAACAATTATTTACAGAATTTCTTAGTATTTGGTGGTATATTCCTCGATGAGTTTGTGCAAAAGCCTCTGATCAGCAGATCAAATCCAACTGAGAGTCATCTGAACATGAGCTTCAAGTAAGGAAAAAGACTTTTTGTACAAGTCCTCAACTTGGTCAGTGTCACAAATTTGCTTAAATTTGCACAGTGGCCTAGAAATAATGCAGAAATTCAAATATTTCTTCATTTTAACTGCAACAACTTTCCTTCATTTGATTTTTTTCACAATTTAAAACTTGTTGTTTAATTTGGACCCCACTGTATATACCCTGTTGAAAAAACAGCACAGACCAACATGAATTCCACGAATTCTAAGCTGGTTTATGCTAGCCTTTGTGTAGGAATGGTTTACCTGGTCACCTAACATAGCCACCAGCATTCAAAACACAACATATGCTGGTTTTGCAGGTGCTATGCTAGTTTTTTTTTATCAGGGTAGCTGAACAGAACATTAAACACATTTTAATTAATTCAATGTCAGCACTATTTCTGTTGAAGGAAAACTGAGTTCTTGTCAGAGCTCAGAAGCCCAAGAAGCTCCTCCTGTGTGTGAGTGAGAGGGAGTCAGAAAGCATGCTTTGGTTAACAAACTAAGATTCTCTTTCCTTGTTGCATAATTCCTTCCCCCCCTGTCTCATATGGTAGTGTCCAGACTGTGAGTGAGCTCCCCCACCCAAGTAATCAGATGGTATGACCCACTGGCCTAAACCCTCAGCCCTCAGTCTGCTCAAGTTATAGTGTGTCTGACATTGAGGGGAGGGGTAGTGCTGTGCTAAAGTGAACATATCACAATATCCTGAGAGTGAAGTATCACACTAATAGAGAGAGAGAAAGGGAGGGAGAAAAGAAAAAAGGGAGGAAGGAGATAAAGAGACAGAGAATGTGTTGTGCTGGACTTGCTGCTGATGCTGTGGAGAGTGTGTAACTGAGGGTCCAGTCCAGTGAGGTTTCTTGACCATCTTGTTGGCTGTGGCTGTGTGTCTCTTTCCAGAGCCATCGGAATCATGAGCTCAAAGGGGACGAACCTGCACAACAAACGGCTGCCATGTGAGTACAATGCTGCACACTTT
This sequence comes from Pygocentrus nattereri, assembly GCF_015220715.1. Classification (NCBI taxonomy): domain Eukaryota; kingdom Metazoa; phylum Chordata; class Actinopteri; order Characiformes; family Serrasalmidae; genus Pygocentrus; species Pygocentrus nattereri. The sequence goes on along the minus strand of NC_051231.1, from coordinate 25,088,982 downwards.
ACCCTCTTGCCTTTCAGCTTTCTGTATCTTTACTTACTGTTCGTTTGCAACAAGTGCTTTAAGAGAAATGCCAAGATTTTTCCAAATTTCTGCATAATTCAGTCATTGAGATGTAAACAAAACAAGAGTGGTTTGTTGTGAAATGGTTCATTGTAGAGAAACTTATCAACTCAGATTCTTTACATTAACAGTAGTGGTGATGGGAGCCAGAGGCCGTGCTGATCTGCAACACTAATCTAGACAATTTATTTACATCTAAAACCACCAGTAAACCTACATGTGTTTGTATGTATTGCTAATAATATAAAAATAGTAAAATGGTAGTAAATCGAAAAAAAAAGGTTTTCTTGGAAACTATTGTAAACAGTCTGTCAGACAGTAACTTTCTGTGAAGTATCTTTTTAAGAGGTGATGAACACTTTGGTTGTCTAGTCACCACCACTGTGAATAATTCTGACCACTTTCCTAGGAAGTTGCATTTTATGTCAAACCACTTTGAGTGACCTTGTTTACATTTTAAACAAGGTCATTCAAAGTGGTTTGATGTTTTTATATTACATTTTAAACAATTTAATTATGTACACATTAAACAGGGTAATTTGTCTTTATGTACTATATATAGTAGTAGTAGTGTATGTAAAGAGGAAATATGAACTAGTGGAATGTTTGGTATATTTAGCATGTGGTTTGGTTCCTCTAGACAACTGCATGATCTAATTTGACTGTTTAATGATGACATTAATAATCATCTTTAATAAGGTAACACTTTTTACTTTATTTACAAAATGTCAGCACACTTTACACAGGAAGGTCAGCAAAACTTGGGAAAGTTAAAACATTAAGACTAAAAGTGAGGAACGCTGATTCTGATTTTGAGGATCTAATTGCTAAAGAATCTTCAAAGTATTAATCAAAGGAAACTTGGAGATTCAGTTTTAAAGGTACAATCAGAGATTTTACATTAAAGTTACAGTCAATAAACTAGAATTCGTCACTTTCTTTAGAATTCTATAATATTGGAGAATACCTAGACATGTTTTCCCCAGATACAAAAAACATGTTTTAGATGCTACAATTCATCAGTTTAAGACTGTTTACCAGTAAACTCATTATATTAATTATGCACTGACTTTGTACCATTTGTAAACAACGTAATAAAAATGTCACACAGTGTTTCCACCGAAACCTAACAAATTCATAATACCCTATGGGTTGCTTTGCAAATCTCTTATTGCACCTTTAATGGTGATATAGCATAAAGTACTTTATCCAAGGGCTCTTAATTCCTTTCCTTATATGGAGCTGTGTCTCCTCGGCCTGTCTCAGAATGTTGTAAGTAGCAGTTTTGGGGATTTTTTGGAGTTATGTGAGGGTAACAGATAATGTGAATCAAGTCGGTGCTTGTTTGGTGGTGGTGTTTCTGAGGGTTTCATACACAAGGGTATCACCATATTCGGCTGGGAACTTTTCTTACAATGGCCTCTAAGGATTTGCTGAGACGGAGGCAGTCTGAATCAAGCTCTAAAGCTGCTGCACCAGCTCAGCTAAACAAACCTTGGCTTGGAATAAGCAGGGTTCTAGAATGTCTGTCCAGTTAGTTCTACCACCCTGTTTGACTGCGGTCTAGATTTGATATAACAAACAAAATACATAATGACAAATATACTATTAGTAGTTATGACAACAAACAAGTCTCCATATATGCTGTATAAGTTTCCATATATAAAATATACTGTACATGTTGTATTTTGTGACATCACAAAAACAAAGAATTCAAAATGCTATGCTTTTGCTGCTTAATTCCATACATGGACTGTATGAACTGAAAAGGGAATGTGATATTTTGAAATATAACTTACTAAACTCCTTTATTATAATTTGAAAATGTGTTTTTTCATGGCGTAGGACCTTTAATATGGTGTATTAGCCTACTTTAGAATAGCAAGTTGACTGAAATCCAGCAACAGTGAGTAAACAAAAAATGACATACTTTGAATGTGGCTGAGCCAATCAGATTTTAGAACCAAAACTACCCATAAAGAACCTTTTAAAGTGGAATCTGTAATGAAGAGTGGAGCCTATGAATGCAACTGTGTGGTTAATCCAGGCAGACTAACTCTGAGGCTGCAGTGACTGTCCAGTTCCCACACTTTGTTGTCTCTCTGTGTCTCTCTGTGTCTCTCTGTGTCTCTCTGTGTCTCTCTGTGTCTCTCTGTGTGTCTCTCTCTCTCTCACCCACAGATGCACACACTCGTGTTGAGTAATGAGTCTAGAAACCAGATTGGTCACAGGATGACAAATCACACATTTTTCATGTTTTTGGGCCAAAGACTCATTGTAATCTAAATTTAATAAGAACCATGTCTGGCTGGACGGTTCCATTCACCAGCTGCCTGGGAACAATCAGCCATGGCCTGGCGGTGTGGTCATTCGCCTCAGAAATGTTTATCCTGCAGGGAACGGTGGTGTTTCACTTGGCGTGGGCGACATCACACTATCTGGACTGCTTTACTGTGAGCCTTCATGTTCATGGAATTTTCTTCAAAGGGCCCATGTTCTACATTTTTCTTGTCTTTTTAGTTTTTCCCTGTGTGTAGTTTCACAAAAAATGTATTTCTTTTTTTACACAACCTTTCTCCAGCCTGTCTTTATCTCTTAGAATAAAACAGGCTGGATCATTTCTGTGCCTTTAAGACAGAAATATGTAAATAACCTGATTGGCTGCCTTGTATTGCGCTGCATTTGAAAAGCAGACTGGGTTGAAATGTTGCTGTTTGGCTTGAAATCTTGAGGGATGCTGAATGGTAATATGTAGATGTCTTTATGGATGTGACATCGCAGCCATGATGATTCAGAACATCCTGCTTTTGCAGTTTAGAAGTAAACCGTAAACAATATTTACATAAAACATCAAACTCTTTGAGAAAGCAAGGACAAAGTTTTTAAGTGTTGAATTAATAAGCTTTTTAAGTTTTACCCACTCATGGTTAATACAAGGAGCTGATGCAGGTCTTGTCTGCATCTCGTCAAGCTGTCCTTATTTCTTGTGCTTGTATTCCATGAACTGGCCAGCACCCAAAATGTTCCCCAGTAAAAGTGTCTGTTTGTAAATTTATGAGTTCTGGATTGCTTACTGCACCCTCCAGCCTCTTTGTCTGTCGTCACAACAGTAAATAGTGGCTCTATTTGCTCAGGGGTGTCGGCCTGCTCTTTGCTGCTGCAGATCTGTGTGCCAGCTCTAAATAAGGCAGGCTGAGGAAGTGGCCGGTAAGCTGCTCTTGTCTTCTTATGCGGTGATAAATCTCTCTGATGGAGATCCCTGAGGAACTGAGAGGAGAATCAGACTCACTCTGGAAGACCCTGAAACTCTACAGCATTTGCTGTTCAAAGAAGCAGAAATAGACACTGTCGTTGTTAGCTAGTAGATGTTTTAGTCATTGACTTTATTTTTATGTGCTGTAAATGAATTTTTCTTTGCCTGTAACTCTAACATATCGAGAGAAAATGAAGAGGGACTGCTCAGCTTCGATTTCCAAGTGGTTGCTAGGGTCTTCGCAAAGGTGGTTTAAGTTGGTTGATAAGTGGTTGCTAAGGTGTTGTTATGGGGAAAAAGTGTGTGTGTGTGTGTGTGTGTGTGTGTGTGCAAAACATTATGACCACCACCTTTTTCTACGCTCATTGTCCTTTTATCAGCTCCATTTACTATGGAGGTGCACTTTGTAGTTCTACAGTTACAGACTGTAGTCCATCTGTTTCTCTGCATACTTTACTCTGCAGACCCCCATGGACCCTCACAGAGCAGGTACTTTTTGGGTGGTGGATCATTCTCAGCACTGCAGTAACACTGATGTGGTGGTGGTAGTGGTGTGTTAGTGTGTGTTGCACTGGTCTGAGTGGATCAGACGCAGCACTGCGTCTAAAAATAATACATTTTTATAATATATATTTATTACACACACAAATTATATGTATCGTCGCTGGCCAAAGAAAAACAAGTATATCGCTGTTGTTGGAAGAAAACCTTGTATCTTCAAAATGGTGACTTTACAGGAGAAGGAAAAAAACTACTTTACTTGTAATATAAGTCAATGTAACCAGACTCCACCCCCATTTGTCATTTTGGGTAATCTCTCTCTCTCTCTCTCTCTCTCTCTCTCTCTCTCTCTCTCTCTCTCTCTCTCTCTCTCTCTCTCTCTCTCTCTCTCTCTCTCTCTCTCTCTCTCTCTCTCTCTCTCTCTCTCTCTCTCTCTCTCTCTCTCTCTCTCTCTCTCTCTCTCTCTCTCTCTCTCTCTCTCTCTCTCTCTCTTTCTCTTTCTCTCTCTCTCTCTCTCTCAACACATGATTGTTGCAGGTTTTCTTGCTTTTATAGTGAGACTCCCAGAAGTGCTTTCACACTAAAGCGAACTGTGATAACAGCCACCTAATAAGTTTATTCCATCCTACACTGTACAAGCTGATGCCAGTAAATTCTTGGCTAAATTCAGTGCCAGACTGTGCTGTATCATTTTACATTATTATGTGCTGAAAGATGAGACTGTATGATAAAGATTTCATGATAATACACAATGCAAAATGATAATGACATTCTGCTTGGGCCATCCATCATCTCCTCCCACTTGAAGCTGGCCAACTTTACTTTTAACTCGCCCCCCAAGAATTTTATTCAATTGGTAAAAATTGTAAGGTGTAGTTTTTCCTTAATACTAACTGCCTAATGTTATCTTCCCAGCATCATCTTATTCTAAAAACTTCAGAAGCCTCATTCTCTTATGCCCGTGAAAAATAGGATACTGCACCTCAGTTGTTTGCTCTAACTGTTTGTGTTTCTCAGCTTCCCATCATCTGTCCAACTTATAGGCCAGCTGAATAGGGGATGACCTATTAATGGCTTCACATTAAAGGGCTCTATTGAGGATGATGAGAGGGTTAACAATGAAGTCTTTGTGGGGAGTAGTAAAGGGCTCTGATGATGCTAGGCTGCAGTTCACCCAGTTTTCAACACACATAAATACACACACTCACAGATGCACTAGATCACATACTGCCATCATTAATAATTCACTGCTGGAGCCATGCCCAAATCCAATAGTTTCAGCAGTTCAGGTTTAAGGTGGGTTGTACAGAAAAGAGTAGCAGGTGGCTGCCATCCCTGTTTTTATCTATGTGATGTACTTTAGTTCATTTTTGTAGCTAACAGTAGGTCATACAGTCTCACAAATCATAGAAGCAAGACTTTTTAAGAACGCTTGATGGCTTGATGTGGTTGAGGCAAACGGTTTAGGCATGCAGAGTTTGCACAATGCTAATCGTCGGGTATTTCCCTTTGCTGCTAAGAGTGGTAGTTTGACAAAAAATCAGAGCTACACCGTTTTCCTCTTACACTTGTAATTGATCAGCCACTAAACGTTTTGTGTCTGAAATTTGCCTTTGGAGTTTTGCAGTGGCGCTATGAGGCTAATATTGCGAAAACATATAGAAGATAGCTAGCTAGCAAAATTGCATGGATAAATCTACACACACTTTAATCAAATCACATCAAGCTGTTAAGTAATCGCAAATAGACTTGCTTATGAGGTACCCTGCTAGAAAAACCAGGATAGACCAGCACGACTGTTTGCCAGCAAAACTAGCATATCATCGCTTTCATAACAAAACCTTCCATCTCCAAAAAGGTAACTTCACATAATTTACATTCTTATTTTTAATGGACGTCAATGGAGAAATTATTTATTTTGGATCATTTCTACTGGTCCATTTATCATAAATGACACAATGAGTGCAGTTACATTCACTGAAGTGCATGTGTTTACATGTGAAAACTCTGCATCTACATGTTTCAGACAGTAATCGGATTTCTGCTTTGCAACCTGCCAATAAACTCACAGACGATGTGACATAAATGTAATGTAAAACTCAAACTTCATGCCACAGCTTTTTTTCTTTTAAACGCTCCACTTTCCGAGCTTACATCATCTACAAGTTGAGGAAAAGTTAAACACGTCATTTCGGGAAGTGTGTAGTTGGTTTTTAGTGTTGTTGCAAATGTGATTTGCTGGCATCTAGTGGCAACGGCGCTTGCTTATTCCGGTACTGCGATCTATTTTTGCGCATGCACAGACTGAAAAAAAAACCAAGTCAGAGTAAGTGTACACATGAACTGAGAAATCTTACTGAGCCAAAATCCATCTCTCTTTATCGGGTTTCTTAAGCAAATTTCTAGACCTTATACCTAAGGAATCAGAGTATGCTATTTACATGACCATTCGAATAATCAGATAACTACAGGAATTTGATCAGATTATTGAGTGGATGAACTAAATCTTTGGTAAAATATTAAAAATGGTGATACAAGATTTTGTCCCGGTGGTGTTTTGGATGCTGGTTTGCTGGTCAGCAGCAATGGAAGTTAATATGCTGTTCACCATATTGTTTTATTTGCAGGTATGCTGGTCAACCAGCATGGCCATGCTGGGTGAGCTGCACAGACCAGCTTGGATCACCATGGAATTCATGCTGGTCTGTACTGTTTTCAGTAGGGACACCTTTTGTCTATACATTTGCACTAGCTAATGCAGCTAACAAGTACTGTAGCTAACAAATGAACCTTATAGATGTCTATTAGTGTTCCACATTGACTTAATAATGTCAAATAGACTTCTTTATGTTTTTAGTCGACACTGTACAATATATTATGTACAAACATTTAAACAAAATTTAGGTTTCAAGATGGTTGCTGCTACTGTATTTAGCTATGTAATGTACTGTTGTCCATTTATGTAGATAATAATGTGTCATACAGTGACAGAAACCACATATGCAAATATATTTAAAATCATTTCACTTTTTCAGGCAAATGATTTAGGCGTGCAGTTTGCATGATCCCCACAGACATTTTCACTTTGACCTTCTAGAGTCAGACAACACCCAGTGTCTCCTGTGTTTTTCTTTTTATCTCTCCCACTAATCATGTGTAAACGCATCTAGTGCTCACCAGACCTAGATGACATCATGGCTAAGTTATACTCTCCCCTTTCAGCATCTGGTGTAATCCTTCACCTCCTGCACTTTTTCCAGTAAGCCAGTGTAGTCCTAGGCCTCCTTGTATTCAGTTACTGGGAACACTTCACTTTAGCCTGCCTTTTAACTGTGGGAATTGGTTTGTGGATCGCAATTGCTATAAAGAGATTCAGGGTGAAGTGTTGGTGTTGAGAGAAAACACAGAGCTCTCTATATATATTTGCCCTGATGTTGTGGTTGTGGGACGGATGCTGTGCTGTTGTGGGTCTGGCAGGAAAAGACTAGAGGAAAATGACCTTTGTGTGTTGCTCACCCTCATACCGCCTCTTCATTCGGCTATTGAGCATGTTCTCATGAAATATGTATGGCAGTCTGTCAGTGGCAACAATCGGATGGAGGGAAAGAACTCCTGGGGAGTGCAATGAAAGTGGAGCCTTCTTTACCTGTAATACAAGTTATATTTGTTAACATTCTTCACTTTCAGTCCTGCATTCTTTATTATACTCAGAAGCTTAATTAGCATTGCCAGGAAAGGGTGAGCTAGCGCTGCGAAAATAGTGAACTGTGTAATTCCCTGGTTCCTCAGGACTGGGCTTGTGTCTCTGCATTGTGCTTTATTGATCTGAATTTGTGTGCTGTCTCTTAAGTGATGTGCTGTGTCTGAAATGGTCCCCTAATCACTAAACCCTACACTAGAACATCTGGATTACTATATAGTATACTATTGTAGGGAAGGTAGTGAACAATTTTGGTCACTGTATAATATGGGTTTGCTCATTACCCTGCAACAGCAGACCTATAACTGCCTGGTTTGACTGCACACATAAAAAAAAAAACTTACTTGTATTTATTTAAAAAAAACAGGTCTGAAAAAAAAGGTCTGGGGAAACACTGTGATTGTAATTGGCCTCAGTAATTCTACGACAGGATCATACTTGTCCTAATACTTGAGTCCACACCTAGGACTAATTCTGGGCTCCTTTATGGGAGGGGGTCATTATCGCTGGTTTGCTTTCACACACAAGAATAGCATCCGACCTGCAGTTGCGCAGTTGCATATGTCACTTTCCTGCATGCCGGTTTGTAAAATGGTAGGCACTAACTTTATTCGTTTGCTGCTTTTTATTATTTTCTTTGGAAACAAACACTCAACTGAACAACTGGGTGTTTTTATTAGTTGTGGCCATTTGAAAAGGGAAGAGACGCGACAAGTCAAAGCAACCTGAAACTGGATAGCTTCCATGTGCACAGTGTACTGCACCGCTAGAAGTAAACCCCAGACCACAGATTTCAGGAGGACCAGAGATCAGTTCCCCCGACCACTCCTGGACTCGAAAATAGTCTTCACAATTGATCAGATGTACCAAACTTGCAGAACACTCTGTCTTTGGTCCTGAAAAAAAAACTCTAGTGTGAAAACGTCCCCAGAGAAGTTGTGTGTGTGAATCTTCTTCAAACCAAACAATGCAATGAATTATGAGTATCCTCACTCACTTATGGTGCATTGCTACTTATTGATCTTCTGCACTGTTTCTGATGCCACTGCAAAATGGAAGAACCCAAAAATGGTGCACTGCATGTGAATAGGGCACAGTTTCAGACAGAGCTATGGTTTAACAAAAAAAAACCTCATTTATACAATATCTTCCTTACCCTAGCTGTAGTCAGTTAGACACGTTTGGTGTCTGGAGTTCTTCTTTAGCTTTGCACTTCAGCTACAAGGCAACTATAGCAAGCGAAGAGAGCTTAAATCCACCTCTTAGCACTGTGCAAATATCTTAGCAAACCGTGTTGAGCTGTTTTTTCTCAAGTGTGCTATGCAACATATTTTTGTGCAATTTATTAGATTGTATACATGTCTGTTTGAGGTTACTTAGCGCAGCTAGAGGTGTGTTTGATGATTTGGAACAAATTGAAGGTGCATTTGCTGATATTACTTATTATCTATATTAGCCTCCTACTTCTAGTGCAGAACTAAAAAAAAAGCACATTTCAGACACTGAACACCTCTCTGCTGACTGACTACATTTGAGGTTTTCACCTTAAAGGGTTTGGATTGAAGGAACAACTGATCTCATGCCATTTCTTCAGAGAAACAGGAAGACGCTACCTTGATGCAGTGTGACAGCTGAGTGTCAGTGCTGGCCGGCCAGTCTGATGGGTTGGAGATGAAGCGCTGAGTCGCAACCTTTTGGGCCTGAGCCCTCTGACATCAACAGATAGAGACTGATAATGACAAACACTGATGACACAACTGGGCTGGGAAACTAGCAATGAGCAGTCCAGTCAGATTTAATCTCAGCTGGTTCATTCTTACGTAATAGGTGTAGAATTGTACAGTGCTTATGACTGTAAACCTTTGCACAGAAGAAATCAACCGTCAAAGTCAGTCACATTTGTGTGAAATGTAGACACTGAACAGAAGCAGTGGGCACAATGGTAAAATTATCATGGTATAATTAAAATTTCTGACTGTTTTGGTATAGGGGTGTGTGTGTGTGTGTGTGTGTGTGTGTGTGTGTGTGTGTGTGTGTGTGTTTATTTTAATAAATTTATTTATTGATTGAGAAAAACCTATGCTAATATTGTAGCAAGTCACTACTGGCTGGCACTGGCCTCTAGACACTTGTGAGGCATGGCTATGATGATGCTGGCATCAGGAGTATCATGGAAGGCACTTCTCACAGACAAATCATGGCCTCCCTGTGTCTTTCTCACACCAACACTACAATATTGCTTTCTACAGCTAACCCCACAGGCCTGACAAAAACTTTGCTAAATGCTGATTTTCTGTTCTACCTTAAATGGAACTTCCATTACCTTCTGGCACCTGTACAGGCTCCTGAATCTATACTAGCTCCTTGAGTCATTTGTCTCATAAGTGCATCCATTACACTTGTTCCTCTGACCATAAAAAGATGCTGGAATTTGGAAAATATTACAGTCTACAGTACCAGGTGGTCTATGGGTTGTTTTGTGCACATGACCTGACTGCAGCATTGTCTGACGCAGCTGAATAAGTCACTGTCGCAATTGGTCCAAGTGTGGCATGAAGTGTGGCAAAGGCCGGTCACTTCTGTATGTCCACTGCCTCGAAAACAAAGTGAACTTCAGATGCAGTGGACTAGACAGCAGGAGGTAATTGAGGGTCTGCTGCAATTCTCATTTCCATTTGAAATGTGCCTGTAACATACCTGGCTCAGCCACTAAGCCAAAGAGGATACCATGAGTTACCATTGTTTGCACTGTTTGTATGTCAAATTATCTGCGCATATTCGTGGAATGCCAGTATAACGCTTATAACAAAACTCATACCAGAGGCAGATTTTCAACTGGTTTACTGGTTGAACTGGTATGTTGCTCACAATTAACTACAAGTTTCACCAGTTTTGAATTTGGAGAGTGTATGTAGGCCAAATATTCTTGTAATCATACCAGAATCTTATAAATTATGTGTAAACATTAGTTTTGCACATTCTGTGGACCAAAGACCATCCCTGTGCTTGTTTACATCGTCAAAGAAACTGCATTCCTTTAAAAGCCTCTGGAATGGCAATTTTCGCTACCACCAACACTGACCCAAACTGGTCAGGAAGAGCCCGTGGGAGTGTTTTTATTGTGGCTCATCAGCAAAGGAGACCAGCCTTTGGTCTTTCAGTGGCCCATGGTCACCCAGTTTTGGCCAATCAGCATGTAGGAGGAGGCCTCAGATGAGCTCTGTGGTTTAAAGCTGTGTTTGGATCTTCTCACTGGCCTGGAACACTCGTTTCCTGTGTGCTGCTCCCAAACGGCTGTGCTGCGAACGTCAGTGTTTATTCTGAGATGGAGCTAGAGGAGCTTTAGTAATATATCTCTATAGAGGTTTTTTTCCTTTTTTAAGTTTCCTGGCCCCTGGAGAATGTCATGCCTGAGAGGTTATGTGGGACTGGAAAAAAGGCAAATGTTAAAGGATGAGTGGGAAAAGCAAATAGGTTACCAAGGTACTGTCACCAGGGCTGCAGCCTGTTTGCCTCTTGACACGTAACTTTAGAGGGTCCATCACAGCGTTACTAAATTAAAGTGAGATGTTTTCATTGCCTTGGACGGAGAGTAAACATTGTTCCAAAAATTACTCTTCACATCCTTGTTTGTACAGTCTGTATATGGAAACTACATGTATTCATGGTCATGATGTCAAACATGAATACATTTACATATGACGTCCTTTAGCTCACACATTCACACTGTAGTGATAAGAAGTCTGTAGCAGATATTTTATAGTACTGTGAATTATTTGAAGTGGAAGATTTAAACACTACACTGTTTAGATGCATCATTGCAGTTTTTCCAAAGGATCCAGATATATGAAGTGGCTCACCATAGACGCCCTAAGGATTTCAGTCCAAATTGAAACGTTTGTTCCCTTTGCTTTAGCCTCGACTTCTTTTTGGGGCATATTAAGCAGCCGATCAGAACAGTGGTCATTCATACACATCAGTCTTAAAGGCACAGTTAAAAGCCTGTTTAATTCTAAGGTATAATGAGAGGCCCTTGGAAGGCCCAATAAGAGCCCAGATTGAATATGATCACCTCAGTACTGTTGACCTTTTGTGAGTCTTTAAACCGGTCCTGCTAGTATTTTGTAAGCTGGAACTGTGGGTTTGGTTTTGTTAGGGTGGGCGTGCATGGGTGTAGTGCCATGTCCGGCAGTCTGGCACAAACGGACTGTGATCCGTCTTCTAGTCTGAAGCCAGTCCCACTGAGAGAGGAAAAAAGGAAGGAAAAGGAAGAGAAAGAGAGCATTGCCCTCTCCACTGGATTTGTCAAGTCGAGCCTCCTGGACAATCTGCTTTTCTTCCGCTGCATTCAGACTTTCAGTCTTACTCACTCCCTCCTCATCCTCTTTAGACTGAATGAATGTGCTGTGATTTAATGAGAGAAACATAATGCTGATCTGTTGTTTCACATCCTAATGAGAGTAGGAGGGGGGGGTGTGTGAGAAAGTGAACACTATACGAGCTATATACTTTTAAAGGGCTCATATTATGGAAAATTGCTAATAACTGTAGGATATAGCAACAGTTAACATGCTTCAAAACATGCTATTTGTTGCCCAGTTCATACTGTCCATATATGGAAAAGAAGCTGCAAAAACAACCCTGTTTTTGTGCTTTAAAAAAAAAAACACATTTACATATCGATCTATTTAGCCTATGCCAGTTGCTCTGCCATTCAAGTTCTATAGGGTGTTTCAGCCTAGACTGCAATACAGAGCATCCAATCAGCCTAAAGCACGTGTCAGGTTCCAGTTCTTGCGGGCCAAAACACTGTTCAGTACACTGCCTCATTAAACACATCTGATGTGTATTCAGAGCGTTAGATAAGGGTAAATGCTAATCTCTGTAGGACTTTGCGCCCAGATGGTCCCCAGTTTGTCATGCCTGTCCTGAAGGGTGAAATATGTGAATGGGCGGAGCTAAAACTGCTGCAGGCTGAATAGACAGACATATGTTGTTTTTTGTGACATCACAAAAGCAAAGAATTTAAAATGGTTTTTTGCAGCTTAATTTTCACATGTAGACGGTATGAATTGAAAAGGGAATGTGCTGCTTTGAAAGATAATGCACTAAACACCTTTATTAAAAATGAAAAATTAGTTTTTTCATGGTATGTGTCCTGTAGCTATTAGCCTACATTAAAATAGTGACTTAGCAATAGTGTATAAACAAAACACTTACATTGTCATTTTTTTAATGGCTTTGAAAATGGCCTGTTTTATATAATTGACCAATAACATTTATATAATATAATATAAATAATGTAATATACAATATTCTAGGTGAATTTATGAAAAAATAAAATACAATACCATTTTTGACATGTTGACTTTTGTTTTTTAAAAAAGTGCTAAAAATTTTCAAACTGATCAAAAATCATGTGTTAAACATCATCACACTTACTTGTGTTACTGGTATTAACTCATTTGTGTCATTGTTTTCTTATTCAACACATTGTGTTCTCCATAACTGGGTACAGAAATATTTCAACATAGTTTGTGTTAAAAGTAAACGCAAAATGTGATGTATCCAATGATACTGAACACACCGATGTGTCATGTTAGAGGCAAAATGTGTTGTTTTGTAATATGTTACACATTATAACAGTGTACAATTGCGGAACCACTTTTATTTCCCTTAAGAACCTTTCAATGGATAGAACCCTTTCTGTGCCAAATAAAGTATGGTCTGTTTGTGAGAGCAAGAGAATAAGTGACTATGAAAGAGAAAGAAGTAAACGGATCTCATCCTCATGTTCTTGCTTACTATCAGTAAATAATCTGTCCAGGAGGGAAGGAGTAGTGAGGTCATCGAACTGTAACCCAATTGATCAATGGATCAGTCCATCAGAATGGTTAGAAAGCAACAGATCAATAAGAGAGTACATTATCATATTGTTTACAGTAAGACCCTATCTCAGGACTTCTAAAAGTAGACCCTCAAAAATCCATTCTGTCAATCTAACTCTGCCCATTCTCACTGAGTCTTTAGTGAAAGCCACCAGAAATGCAATCTAGTAGTGTTGTGCACGTACGCGTCCTAGAAATGAACATCAACAGCCTTGATGTGTGATGTAAGTGACTTGATGTCATCATTAATCAGATCCCTGCTGTCTGTAAGGCCGCCCGGAGGTGAGGGACACCGTCCTTTCTTACATAATCTGCGGACAGGAGCAGGGCATCAGACATGCCAACCATGCCAGTTTACAGCACGTGGGCGGGAGCCTCCGATCTGGGCAAATGCCACAGCAGCGGGTGGCTGAGCTTCAGTGGCTTCATGCTTCAATGCTAGCACAGCCTAAAGTTTGAGGAATGATGGCGATGTTTCAGCAAAAAAATCAACCAAACACAATTTTCCCCCTTACATCGAATATAGTCAGTCAGCCGAGACATGTTTGGTATCCGAAGTTTGCTTCTTTAGTTTAGCGCTGGAGCCTACAAGCCTAATGTAGTTATCAACTGAAGAAAGCTACTGTTAGCACTGTGCAGTCTGCACTTATCACCACACTTGTCTCAACCTGCGTCAAGCAACTCATTGTCTTTCTAACATGGTTTCTGACATAGTACGACAAAATGTGATGTAACAAAAATTGAGGTTTCTACTTTGCTTATGCTTTTTTCTTTATCTTGTTTTAGATAACCACATGCAATTTATTTTGATTACTTAAGAAATTGATTGGAAAAATTTTACACAATTTTCAACTTGCTGCAGATGTCGATGTTCAGTTAAGACAAATTTAGCTTTTTTAGATTAGCACTGCTAACCAATGTTTAGCATTGCTAACAAACACTAGAAGTCAAAGGTAATTCAAATCTTTTCTGTAAATAAAAGATTGAAAAACAATTTTCAAACAATACAATTATATTTTTGATTACCTAAATGAATGGTTTAGAAACAAAAAATAAAATGTACACCGTTTTCCACTTAACCCAGATGTAGTTGGTTAACTAAGACTTGATTGGTGACCAAATTGCGCTTCTTTACTTTAGCTTTGGAGCTACAAGGCTAACATTGCTATAGTTATAGTCATCCAAAATGTTTTGTCATAAATACGTCTCCAAAACGCCTCTCAGTCTGCTAGAGCCGATTCCAGCTCTTTGTTCAGGTTTAGCAGACAGTGTGGTTCGGATGCAGTAAAACTGTGAGCTGTGAAAATGAATAGCTGAACATTGGATACAGCCATTTTAAAGAGTGAATCTGACTCTAATCTTCAGTTCAAAATTTAAGATCAACAGTTATTTGAGAATATAAGAGAAACCACAGAAATTCTCAAATCCATATGCCTGCATGCAAGCAAATTAATTTGGTACAAAGAAATTTGGGTGACTATTGAATTCTTTGTTTGTTAGCAATGCTAGCTAAACTTACGAAGCAAAATTTAGACGTCAAACGTTCTACGTCTCGTTTAAGTGGAGAATGGTGCAAATGTGTGTTTTGTGTAAGTTTTTACAATGGTGGTGGCTATAAGCGTTCATTACTTGTTAGTTGCATTAGCTTCATACCTACAGTACAAACAAAAGGGAACTTGGCACAACATCAGAAAACATTTGGGAGACTGTTGACTGTGTTTGTTAGTGGCCTTGTAACACCAGTGCTAAACTAAAGCAAAATTTTGGCACCAAATATATCATGGGTGACCAGCTGCATCTGAGGTGAGTGGAAAATTATGTAAATTTGGAAACTATTCTTTTAACAGTTGGAAATGCTTAGAGACAGTGTGAATGTCTGAACATTGCAAAACTCGTGGCTATAAGCTGTCATTATCTGTTGTATACATTAGCCTCACAGCTTCAGGGCAAAAGTGAAGAAAAAAACAGTGACTGTTTTTTTTGTGAGCTACGTTTTACTGTATGCAGTTCTACATATAAACAACTGATCCAACAGCCTGTTGTGATGGACTGATTGAGGGAAAAGTTGAGCAAATGTAATTTTTAGCCAAACGCTTTCTTGTGTAATATATATATTTTGAGGGCTGAGAACAGGAGAGAATCTGCTGCAAAAGCACTTGTACATGTCCCTGGAGTGAGGCACTTAACCCTGAATTATTTCAAAGGTAGAAAGCCCTGACCCTGCTTCCCCTTCCTGGCCTTCTGCGCAGCCACAAGAGCTGTTAAGCACATTGAACAGGGTGCCAGAGTCAGCGTAAAACACTGAAAAAGGATGGAGGGTGAAAAGCGGCGGGCGGGCTATGAGGTCTTGGGGTGTGTGTGTGTGTGTGTGTGTGTGTGTGTGTGTGTACACTGTGCTGTGCTGTGCTCCCTGACTGAGCAGTGTGTCACTCAGTTATGGTGAAAGAAGAAGGACAAAAAGTACATACACACTTGCAGTACGGAGTGCACCCAGCCTTTTCTGTTATGCAACCTTGAGCTCTTGGTCGTATCATGTCCTCCACTCTGGACTGTTTTAAACGCCTTGCCCCTTTTCACTCAACCTCTTATGTAAAACATTACTGCCTGGAGATGACTCCTTTAATATATCATGTTGGAGATGGTCATTGTTGGGTGGAGGTCCCTGAAAAGGTCAGACAGGAAATTAGTGATATCACATTTTGCGCCCTGTTGAACATCCCTCAACAAAAATGTTCCAGTACAGACGAGAGTGAGTTGATCCTGCATCAGCATTCTTAATATGAAGCTTACTAAATATGGGCTGAAAGCACCAGGCTGGGCTTTTTTGGCAACACCATAGTAGAATACTATTAGTAGCTCTCCCACATGACATCTAAAAGAATTCCGCATGTGTGCTTGTTGAGGCAACCTTAGCTTTATTGAGTAGTGCAATAGTGTAGAAATAGCACAAAGTAAAAATGGTGATATGCTTTGTACATTAGGACATATGTCTTTGAACTGTGTGCCATGGCGTCCTAGAGTCCTATTTGAAGCATACTTCCCTTAGAAATGCTAAGCTAATAGGCCAGCCATCCTCATGCAAGGACTTATGCTAACTGGTCTCCTGTAGCTTTTATTCATTGTTATCACTGATTTTAAGTGAAAATGCTGAAGGTAAGAAATGTCTTACTAAAATAAAAGCCTTAAACTCCAGATTTGCTTTTTAGGCAACACTTACTTCAATACTGCTGCCTTTCTAGAAGCATAAAAAAATGACTCCATTAGCTTACATGCTATTCAGAAAACCTTAGCTAACTTTAGCTTATAGCTGATCGTCCATGTCACATTTTAAAAGGAAGTATTCAGAAGTCTGCTGGAAAAAATGCAGTACAATGTTGTTTTTTGGATGCTGGTATGCTGCTAAACCAGTATGACCATGCTGGGTGACCTGCTTGACCAGTACCAGACCAGCATAAATATCTGTAGTCAAATCTGCTAAAATTTATCGTAATACATTTGCTCATTTTGAGACGAGTAGGAGCAGCTATAGACTGCAGGTGATGAAAGCAAGAACAAAAATGTTGAGAATGTTAAGAATTTTGGAACTTCATTCAAATGATGAGCAAATCAATTATAAAATATTTGCAGAAGAATTACATGGAAAACTCTGCCAAACTGTACCAGCAAGGAACTGTGTGAATTAAGTAAAAATTTCAACAGTACAGTTTTACTCCATATGCTCCAATATGTTACTGAATATAAGACAGTGTACTTAGTATTCGGGCATCACACCTAAAGATTCTGCCAAATACTGGGCAAAAAGGGTTTGTGCCATGGACTGCTAGGACCTGTACTTCACAAACAATGTTAAAGCTGTCTAACTCCAGTAATCATTATACTGTGCATATATGCTAACTGGTCCCTTCAATATAATTTAAGTGAAAATATAAGAAAATATGATGGATTTGTTTTTCTTTTCAAAACAGTACAGTAAGCAGGCCTAAGCTAAGATCTGTGAAGTAGACGACAACTCTGACTAGCTTTTTTTCTTTCTTAGTATTAGCATATGATGAGTCAGCAGGGCAGGCATTTCCTCACGCCACAGCATTTTAGCAGCTCAAAGTCTCTGATCCCTCAGTACTCCTGTCACCAACGCACATCACGTGCACACAGCCACACATACTCATTTTTATACAATGACATATGGCCAATATATGTCGCAACACTTTTCTCAGTCTTACCCTAAACCTAACCCTAATCTTACCCTCAGTAACAAAAAAAAGTCTCAGTTTGAATGGGCTTTTGTAAAAGCTTTTTTGCTCTGATATTGTAAATTAGCTGGGTTTTTTTTTTTTTTTTTTTGTCCATTTGTGTCCTGAAAATGTTCAAAAACAAACACGCTCATAGAGACAGCTGTCACATAGCCAGGCTGTGAGTCCTCCTGAGGCCTGTAGTCAGTGCAGTATAGCTGGAGAGTGAGTCACAGCAACAGCTCTGGCCTCTGGCTGCCTCGCAGTCTTGAAACACCAGACGAGTCACTGACCATTCCTGACCTGCCTCAGAGAATACACACAACACACTGTTGTACAGGCCTGCTTGCCAAATGGACAAGTCATGCTTTCCAGAAAAGTGAAACAAAAAGGCAGGATTTCTGCGTCTTTAGTAATCACATTCATCAGGTCACTGTTTTGTCACCATTTTTTCATTAGGCCTCTACTAATCCCAACAAAATGCAGTGGGTTTGAGGAAAATATATATGGTAATGCATGTCCTCTTCTTCTAAATATTTGTGCAATATACATAACTATGTGGAAATGTATAAGCAATAAATATGTATAATATACATCTCCTATCCAAAATGTATGCACACAGCGTTAGTTTTCTGCCTTATTGGAACATGTGTGCGTGTGCGTGCATGCGTGTGTGTATACATACATGTACAATTTATACATTGATCACTTATTTATTTATACCACCTCCTGCTCAGTTGCGCAGCATTATGTTGCTCTTTTATTTGATTACTATATTTGATCCCTGTATTTCACTTAATGTCACATATTCCCCTTATTTTACCTTATTGCTTCATGTGAGCAGGCAGGTATCCAAGCATTTCACTTCTAGCTGTACTGTCTATGGCTATTTATGTGACAAATAAATAAAACTTTGAAAACCGACAATAGTCTGAAATGGAATATCAAAGTTTCATTCACAGTCATGACCTTAATTAAATTAATTATTAAACTTAATTAATAAATTAAACTAGCTAGTCTGCATGACATGGTTTGTATATTGTATGGCTCATTTCAGAAAGAGTGGCTTTAAAGATCTAAAGCCTCTCCATGTTGGAGTGCCCAGCAGACATAAACATTCCAGGAACAAAAACAAGTGCAACATTATCTCAAATAAATGTTTTTTCAGCCTGAAGTGGCTATGGGACATTTGAGCTCATTCATTTCACCCAACAGTTCTTAAAGGAATAGTTAAATTACAGATGTTAATGTTGCTACCAGTGACTGAAAGCAAGTTGGTAGATACAAGCTTCCATTCATTGTTGGGCCACGTTAACATGCAGTATTTGGTTGAGCTGCTTTTTTAACAAACTATTTAAAGACTGCAGCTAATATTCTATATTCTGTTGAAATTTGCATTGCTAATGAATCTGTGTATATCTGCACATGATCCAGCACTTGCTAGATAATCTTTACATTATTCCTAATTTAGACATCAGCTTAGAAGCCCAATCCAATTAGCCAAATCTCTGCCTCTGCGTTCTAATTGTAGCTTATTCCCAGGATGCCGTTTGCGTGAGGTTCGATTTATTGACGGGCTCTAAAAGGCAGGGCATAGTATTCTGTAACGCTTTAGAGCACTGTTTTCACAGTTGGGATGGCTTGTGGTAGCAGGATCCCTATATGGCTCTGCTCAAGGGCACCGAAGCCCTGTACATATAGAGCAGGGTTATCCATATAAAGTGCCTACAAAAGGTCAGTTTGTTTGCATGTTTTCATTGCAAACAGCTGGAAACCCTGGATATAGACAACAGTGGCACTGTTCCACTCTCTGATAACTGTCACAAGAACAACATTCTGCATTTTCCCAATGAATTTTTTTATTAAATTTCAAATGTTTCTTAAATTACATGCAATGTATACTTTACTGCACTTTACCAAGTGGAAAAAAAAAGAAAACCTGACTTAAAACACACTTCTATTATAAGTCAAAGGGCAAGTGTGCCTTTACATTTACTGAAAGAATTCAGCAGCTGTTGGTTTCTATTCAAAGTGTATTTGGAGTCAACAAGTTTTCTGTTCTTTTCTAAAATTATTATATGTGGTAACCTATAATCTGCTATGATACCTATCAAATACAGCAAAAAAGAGACTAGGCTGAAAAATCCAGAAGTATTCCTTATTCCCCCAAGTATTGGAATGCATAACTCAATCAATGAGAGGTAAACAAAGTGGTTTGGTGGAAAATCGTTCATTGTAGAGAAATTTATCAACTCAAATTTCTATAGTGGTGGTGACAGGAGCCACAGTGTCCACAATGCAATGATAGCCAGGTTATTTACAGTCCAAAGTGACCGGTGAAGTACACGTCTTCTGAGATTTTGAAACATGAAAACATGTTCTGTTCCTAAAATGAATTTCAAGAAATGCATTTTCTATGCAGACTTGCACTGACCTGCATCTGTCCACCACGAATGGATATTACAAAATACATTTTAGGCCAAAACTTTATTTAAAAACTACTATAAAGTGATGTCTCATCAGGCAGCATGTTCATAACTATTTTGTGCAATAACTTTCTGTGAGGAAGCTTTTATAGAATTCAGACAATCGGTTCTTATCAGCACCACTGTGAACCCCGTGAACCCATCAAAGCACTCTGAACAACTTTGTTTACATTTTACACTTTAGTTATGCGGAAATTTTGGAAAACTTGTTGGAACGTTCCTTAACCCTCTATTGCACACCTTTTATAAGAGCATGGGTCTATTTTTTTTTTTCTTTCTTAAAAACACACTGACATTCACCACTGTTTTTCTTATTTGGGATTTGTTCTTAGGTAAGAACAGAATCCACACATACTCACAAGCTCAAGAGTGCAAGCAATTCTGCGGTTTAAGAACATGTCATGAATCTGACGTAGACTTTTTATTATATCTGATATTGGTGAATGAGGCCCATTGTTTAGAAAAAAAATATTTGATTATTGGACTAAATATTTAATCTAAGTATTTACAATAAATGTATTGTGTTGATCTTTATTCTAATGTTTCGATTTCTTAAATACCAGTCATTTGAAGTCACAAATAAGAATAAAAACTATCCTTAATCATAAAGTAATTTTCAAATAATCAGAATTGGCACTCATTTTCTAAAACAAACTATATGCTGAAGGCTTAGAGACAGAATTGAGAGGTATGTAGCCTCTAAAACTGCATAAATGTTAAATACTTCAGTCAGTTAAACTTCCTAGTTCACTTGCTACAGGCTAGATTTATTCTGCTGCTGCACAGTGTTGCTTGTAGGCAACAAACTTATTTCAGCAATTTTTCATAACGTGAAATGTCATATGAAATACATATACTGTAAAATGTACTTCACATTTTAACTGATGTGAATCATATTCTTAGGTGGATAAAAATGTAAATATTTTACTTTTATGAGGGACATTTTCTGGTGCAATAACAGGTTTCAGCCACAAGCTGCACCATGCACAAACTTTTTATTGGTTTATTCAATCTCTTCTGTTCATTATAAAACATTTCACAATCACTAAATCTGTACAGGAATGGGTAATGTGAGGAGAATGAGGCAACACTGTGCTATAGAAGATTAATCATTGTTCCTTTTTTAAATAAGTTACTATTTTTGTGATAAGAAGAAAACACGAAGTAGTTGACCTTATAATAGTTCACAACCATTACATCAGTGGTTGGGTGACGAAATCAACCCCCCCCATTGCCATTACAATGAAGTATGGTTAGATACCTTCATGATGACTGTAAGTGTTCCTTTGAGTGATGACTGCTGTTTCTCTTTTTGGGGTAGGGATTTTCAGACGGTTCTGATGAAAGATGAGTCATATACTCCTAATCTAGAGGCTTTGTCTCATGTGCCGTCACACTTTTAACGGCCTCCATAAATAGCTGAGTGGCCAAGGTCTCATGTGCTCAGGCAGAGGGTCAGACCGCTCATCTGACTAATGGATGGCACATAGACAAGCAGACAAGTGGCTATCGCTTCAGTAGTGAAGTGCATTCTTCTGCAATGCTGTATGAGAGACATACTGACACATACATTGATATGCAAATATGCGCACACACACACAGGCATGCACAAAGATATGCACGCATGCATATGCACGCACACCAACGCACACCCACACGTTATATTATGTACTTAATTCTCTGCTCTACTTAAAAGCTTTAATGCATTAACTGATGGGTACATATGTGACGTCTACCCAGACAGACATACTGTACAACATTAACAGACATATACAAATGGGCTTAAAGGAGTAGCTCAGTGTTTTTCAACCTAATCTCATTCTACCACATCTGTTGCATATGGTTGATTACCACAGACGATAATTTTGTTTCCCTGTAGTGAATTACAGAAATGAGAACCCTTTGACTTAAAGCAACTGGCCATTGGCCTCTGTTATAAGTGCGTTTTGAGTTTTCTGTTCTTTTCTAACTATAAACCTGCAATTCCAAACAGTTGAGACAGAAGGTGAAATATGTATTTAACCTAGAACAGCACAATGGCATGAACTTCAAAATCTCAGACAGGACTTATGTATGTATGTATGTGTGTGTGTATGTATGTGTGTGTATGTATGTGTGTATATATATATATATATATATATATATATATATATATATATATGTGTATGTGTATGTGTGTGTGTGTGTGTGTGTGTGTGTGTGTGTGTGTGTGTGTGTTACAGGAGAAAGAAAAAAAATACATTAAATTTAATGTAAGTCAATGGAACCAGATGTTTTCCAAGTAAAGTGCTGTTTTTTTTCTATTTATCATGCCATTTACACTCAATGTACAGGGCAACAGGCATTTTTAAATGTTGTCAAAAACGTAAAATATATATACACACTGTTTGCTGCTGCATCCACAAATGTCAGTTAAGACTGTATTGTACACAGTGGAAGCTAAAGGTCAACAACATCCATAACGCTGCCAGCTCTGGGCTCAAGCTCATCTGAAATAAACCGATGCACAGTGGAAACGTGTAGTGTGGTCTGAGCCAACTGTTCAGATTGTTTGTTTGTTTGTTTGTTTGTTTGTTTGTTTGTTTGTTTGTTTATGGAAACAATGGATGTTTGACAATGGGCCAAAAAAGAAAAAAGGACCATCCAGTTTGTTACCAGTGTAAAGTTCAAAAATCTGTTATTATGTGGGGTTGTATTATGACCCATGGCATAGGAAACTCTAAAAATGTAAGATATATGCACATATTTTTTGAGCAACACACTACGACTTCAAAAGGATGCAAAGGTTTTGGCACCCTGGTCAAATGATGTTTTTGTTGATTGATTTATTTACTTAATTTTAAGTGAAAAAAGTTAGTACATCTATTACAGAGAACACATTTCTGCACATTTTAATGCATAATTGCTGTTTATTTGATCATTTTGACAAAGCAAAACAAAAAAATGGCCTGTACAAAAGTTACAGCACAATTTATATTAGATTTTATTTTTTTCCACGGTGTTAAACTCCAGAAACAAAATTGGGCACCAAAATGTCATTTTTATATTTGTTCCCTGTAGAGGATGTTAACTTATTTTCTTTTCAACAAAATCATGTTTGACCAGAGGTATTCACACTCTTGCGTATGACTGTATGTAGAGCAGCTGGACAAAATGGGTGTAAAGGTTTTTGAGTTCTCTTCTCGCTCAGCTCCTCTGCTCATTTTTCTTTCCTTTTGCAACTCTCCTCTCTAGGCTATTACAGTGCCCCTGATGTGGAGAGTAAATGTGATTGCCCTCGGAGCCCAATAAGATTAGCTGAGGGAGAATTGACAGGTGCTGTGATTGAACTGCAGGATCTGACAGATTTATAGCAATATGAGATGACTGAGAGCATTAAGGGTGGACTGGGAGGAGCTGCTAAATACCTGTGTGTTCGGCCTCTGTTCAGACGGTTTTTCACTCACAAAATGGTGCACTACCTTAGATAGAGAAGAGAATAGTGACAGAGGAAGAGAGAGTAGTTGTCTTTGTTAAATAGGGTTGCAAATGATAAATGGAGCCCCAGGCCCGAATGCATGCTCAACTGAGTAATAAAGCAGTGGTTAACTGTTGCTCCCTGGTGGTGATCTGTATATTTGCTGTACCACACATTTGCTATTCATGCACAACGGACTGCAAATTGAAACCACACAACCATACAGAAGTGAGCACTAGGGGTTCCTAATGAATAACTGTCTGGGAAATATGTGTGTGCCGTTTCTATCACCAGCGGAAACGGAGCACGCTCAGAGAGTTCCTGACATGGATGCGGCCCAGCAGCTGAAGCTGAGAGAGAGACAGCGCTTCTTTGAGGAGGTCTTCCAGCATGATGTGGACGTTTACCTCTCATCAGCACATCTGCAAATAGATTACAAGAGACGTGAGTAAAGTGTGTATTACGTGTGGTTGTAAAATGATAAAAATAATTAGGAGCATTTTTGGACCCACACAGATGTGATAATTGGCCACTGAGGAAAAATAGCCTCATATGAAATAAATGTGCTGAAAGGTTTTTTTGGAGTGATCCCAAGGAAACTGTAGAATATTGGCCCCTTAGCATGCACTTTACTATGGAAACTGTTTCTTATTTGTGTATATTTTCCCATGCTCCTTAGCTCCCATGGGAAGTATCTCCTCCATGGAGGTGAATGTTGACATGCTAGAGCAGATGGAACTGATGGACATCTCTGATCAAGAGGCTTTGGATGTATTCCTTGGCACGAGTGGAGAGGACGACGCAATCATTTCTCCACTACCAGGTAGCACTGAACTGATTATGACTGGTTTTCTCAGTTCAGACATTTGTGGTCAAGTACTACAACTAGGAGTCATGTGTGATGACCAAGAGTTTTTCAACAGCACGAAGTACTCAGCTAAAAGAATATTTAGACACTTTTCCCTCTTAGTCCAAGTGTAGCTGATCAGCCAAGGCATACTTGGTGGCTGAAGTTTGTTGCTTTTGGAGCTACAAGGCTAATGTAGCTAACAAATGATAGAATTATTATCAATAAGTACTCTGAAAGTTGCATGCTTTAAATTGCGCCAAGTTGCTAGGTAGTGTCATGTAGACTTGTTGAATGTTGAAACAGTGAAGCAATTTTCCTATATGGAAAAGTAAGTGCACCCCTACACATCAGGATATCTTGGAGAAACTTATTTATTTATTTAAACCTCAAAGATGGTGGTTTTGGCTTGGGACCCCTTTGCTGCATCAGGGCCTGGCCAACCTGCAATAGTAGAATCGACTATGAATTCCTTTTCATATGAGAGAGTGCTTGAGGAGAATATGATGCCATCTGTCAAACCGAAGCTAAACAAGTGGACTTTCAAACAGGATAATGATCCAAGTATGACATGGATAAATGACTACATTTGGGGTAGGACAAATATAGTGTGAATTTGATTGTTGTTTCTTTATATAACAGTTATTAGAGAAAACTACTGGATTTGGATTCCAAAGTCTAGTTATATATGGGAATATATGGGTGAGTGCTGGGGGTAATGCATTAAAGTAATTTGATTACTTTTCTGTAATATAGTAGTGTAACACATTAAAGTATAAATTCTTGTAATTAAATTGCAGTTACTATATCAGAAGTTGGGTTGATGTCTGATATTCTCGCGGTTAACATTGTTCTTCTAGTAAACTGTGATTTTTGCTCTCTAGTTCTTGCCTGCAGTAATGACAGTGAGAATCCACTGAGAGAAGAAATCTCCCTGAGAGTTCCAGACAGCTGCGAGATTAAATCACGGATGTCCTCCACTTCCTCAAATTCCACATCTGACAGCCAAGCCACCAATGAGGACGGAGCTGAAACCCCCGTTGTCCAATCAGACGATGAGGATGTTCAAGACGATGATGACCTCTTGATATCGGGAACTTCCTTGGCTGAAGGTGAAGGTGAAGCCCAGTCTGAGCTGGCAGTGTAAAGAGACTCAGCAATTTCTACTGATTGATCTTCTAACATGATGTTTCTCTAGTGATAGACATTTTCTGCTGGGTTGACCGGTTGTACCGATCTACCAAAGACTGTAATGGGCACTCGTCTGCACACTCTTCTTAAAGAACTGTCCTTCACCTGAACTGCTGCTGTAGATAATGATGCTCATAGAGGTTTGCATATGGCATGTTCCATCTTTACGTCTTGGATTTGTATTGCTTCATTAATGACTGTGTGTTGATTAGATGTCAAATAGGAAAAAGATTTAATGTAACGCCTCATTTATGATTAACGTTGCCAATGTTCAAAAGTGTTCAGCTGTCTGTAGATCGGTGCTGCTCAGGTAAGAGCAAGCTTGGCGCTCTGCGGTTTGGAATGCTAGTCATTAAGCATATGTCTTTGTCCACAATCTAACTTTCTATGTCTTTCTCACAGTCTTTTTTTGTGTTTTGAAAATGTCTTCCTTCTGATCTCCACAATACCTTATATTTTGCTATCAAAATAAAGCCAAATGCCAACTTTGGGATATTAATGTTTAATAAAAATGCATATGAACCATGGAAACCCTTATGTTGTTATTGAGAGACAACACAGGAGATGTGGAGATGGCTACTTCCACCTTGCTGGTATACATTCTCTAGGGTATATTTTGTTATTTCCATTTGAATTTATATGACCAAATCGTAAGGTAATTTATTTGCTAACTGCATGAAAATTGTGGGTTCAGCTTCTATTATAAAGGTTTAAAATTACAATACCCATCTATTTGACTGAAAAAAAGAGTTATAGCTCTTATGAGACCCAACATGTTATTACATGTAGCTTATGAAATATAAATGTTATGAAGACTATGACTAAGTGCATTTTGGGATCCCCGGTGGTTCTGTAGGGGTGGGGGTGAATCCCTGATGAAAGGTCTCACTATGAGTTGGCATCTCATATCTTTATGAATATACAGATATGGCTATTTTTATCAGCTTTTTATTGAGTCAAAGTTTTGTTCTCATTGTAAACAAAAAGGAAGATGAAAGTCCTTTATGACTTAGAAGCAGACTAGAAGACACCTTGGCAAGCAGGTCTAATTAATTCTAGAGGAATTAAAATATATTATTTAAGTAAATGAACAACCTGATTAGTTCTCAGTAGGCAGGTTTTGTGGGTTCCATTGGAGGTAAAACCAAATTATGATTTAGCTTGTTGGGCAAGGAAGTAAAATTCCGGTAATATTTTGGTTGTTGTGCAAAATGATGTGTTACCACATGATGCAACTGGCTAGTGTTAATATTAACCACATGCTCTGAAAAAAAGAAGTCAGCACAACTTAAAATTATAAGTCAAATTACTACACTATGTTTTTGACTTAATCTGGGGGCACTACAGTTCACCCAACTCAAACTTTGTAGGTTAGTTAAAAGTTCAATTTATGAGGATGAGAATGTAGTTCATATTTTAAGTACTGCATCTCAGTCATGTAAACAATAAAGAATGTTTGATGGTTTCTCATTTTACCTACCACATGGGGCTTTTTCCATCACACAGTGCCACCCTGCAGGCATTTCCTGGGCCTCCAGTTCAGAGCAACTGTGGCATCACTAGGGTTACAACCAACAGTCTCCCAATAATGGGGCAAGTGCTTGAAAGGATACCAATTAAAATTTAATAGACAAAATTGAATAGATAAAAAAAAATAGTTGTGCGTTTTTAAAAAGTAAGTAAAAAGGATGTCTTAGAATTCTAAGTTCATTCAATCAGATAATCGTCATCAGACAAGTTTATGTAACAGGATGTTGTTTTGTTATTTATTTGTCTATGTTTAATATGTTCACTAAACCTAATTTTAGGTCAGGCATAAATGGCGCAAGCTTGGATAATTACTTTTTCTAACTAAGTATTTTATGTGTTTCTAGTACTAAGGCAGCTGGTGTTGGACTAAATAAAATGAACTTTTCTAAACCAGTATTTTTCAATTTTTTTTTAGGTAACAAAAATGCTTAAGTCAACAAATTCAAGTTTCAGAAATACTTCTGCTCATATTAAAACTATGTACAATGTGTGCGATGTTTTGAAATATATGTGAATTATATTTGTCATTTTAAAATATTAAATATATTCCACTATATGCATGTGTGAATATACCAATGTATGTCCATTTTTAATATTTAAAAATCTCATATTGATAGACATAATTCCTTTGCACATGGGATTGCATGTTCTAAAACAGTCAAAAATGAAAAGTTTTTATTAACAGAAACTTATTTGTTGCAGTTTCACTTTAACCTTCTCCAGTTTTGGATGAATGATGTGGCTCGATGCCATAGATCGTATGGTTATGTTACAAATTCAGGCTAAATGAGTTCACAGGTTATCAGTGGAAGTAATCTAATACCGAACAGAAGAAAAAAATGAGGGCATTCATTTTGTTAGAAAATACTAATTGTATTCAAGGAAATAACACAGGAACCCCCACTCCACCCCACCCCAGTTGAATTTTGTCTCTCATTATGAGGGATATTTTTATTCTTATTGGGTGTCCAGAACCCCCCTAAGTGCCCCCCTTTTTCAAACCCTGCTCTAGACCATCATCAGTGATCAGTTTCTAACCACAGGGGCACTCTTTGCTGGATATTTCAGTGTGGTGGACCGCTGTCAATATGGCATACACACACTACCATGCAACTACCATGTCGGTGTCATTTCAGTGCTGAGAATGGTCTGCCACCAAATAATACTTGCAGTCCTGTTGTGAGAAACAAGCAAATAATGAACTGGGTAGAGAGGACTGCAGTGGACCTATAAGGTAAGTAGACTTTAAAGAGACCCAAGAGCCAGAGGACAAGGTAGTAGTGTTTCCACTAAAATGGATGGTGAATAGATATTCTGCCCTATGATGGACTGGTAACCTGTCTAGGGAGTTTCCTGCCATCTGTTCAATGAGTACAGGGATAAGCTCCAGCACCCCCAGTGACCCAGGAGGATAAGCAACTCAGAAAATGTGTGGGTGAATAGATATAGGCCCATACCTACTTAGAAAACTAAGTAATAGTCTGGAGCCTATAAGAAGTGCAAGCCTGAGTACACTTGATGTAGGACAAATAAATTTACTTTTTATCATGTTCTTAATGAGGAATTCCAGCCTTAAACTAGTTTTTGTTATGTGTTGTGTTATGCAGTATTTTGCATTAGCATTATACCCAACATGCCAGTACCAATGGTCACCAACCCTGCTCTTGTAACATTCTGCACACTTTAGCTTCAACACTAATCTTCCCCTCTTGATACGTGTAACTACCTCCTTCAGAAGGTCTTGATTAGCTGAAGGAGGTATGCTAGATTTGGGTTGGAGGTGAAACTTGCAGGAGGGTAGATCTCCAGGAGGAGCACTGGTGTCCATGGCATACAAAGTACATAGTACAACCATTGAGAATCCCTGTGGTGCCAACCGATTCTGACCTCTAGCCTAGCCACTTATCTACTGGCGAATACATACAACCAGGCTGGCATTCAAACCAAAAGGCATTCTCACCTCAGTCATCAAAAAACAGCAGTTAAAGTTTAAAAGCTCATCTGTCTTTATTCATCACAAAACGGATGCCAGAGTTTTTCACCCTTTCAGCCAGAGAACATAAGCCAACCTGAGGTTAGATATGTAGTGGAGCACGGGGAACAACCTAACGCAGGGCACAATTTAACACAGACTTTTTATACTGTTATACAAGGTCAAGCAGCATGTGCATCTGGCCACAATACCACATTTCCTAGCCACAGTCTCCTGTCAAAATTCAGTTATTTGTCAGCGTTTTTAGAGATCTGCACCAAAGAGTGTTTTGTAGGGCATGTATTTTTTTTCAACACAAGTTTTTTTGTTAGTTACTGAGCAGTTCACAAAATCACAAAATTTAACTTTATATTACTCGTCATCTTGTTGCCTAGAATGTAGCACCATTTTGAAGCATGTGACAAGTTTCCAGCAAGTGCTTAAGTTTGCCTCCAACCTGCGAGGTCAATTGTGACACCATGTTAGAACTAAGCCACCTTTAGAAAACAAAGACAAATAAAGTAAATTTTGTCTTTTTGTTCCATGTTCACACAGATTTTTCAACTCAAGAGGCTTTTATTGTTATTCCATCTATGTACAAGTACACAGTGGAGTGAAATTCCATTCCTCCAGGAACAACACGTGGCAACAAGGTACAAAAAGTACAAAGTACAAATGTGTTTTTTGATTCTAAAAAGAAACAGAGAAAACTTCTGAAAAGAGGGATTTTCTTCTACTTAGTATCTTAGTATCTGTCAGATGTTAGTATTTTGGTTGTAAATAAATATATTAATGAAATTGACATTAACGGTTGGTAAGGCTGTGGTTACTCAGAAACAATGTTCCATATTTTATTGATGTGTGCGGTTTTTATTTGCTGTCCCTCAGTGGGCAAAAATAAATGTATCATTATTTGACACACAATCTCTTGTCAGTGCTCCTATATAATTTGATGTGTGTCAATCTATCAACTGGGCGGTCTGTCAAATAGATATATAATACCTACATAATATATAATGAAGTATGGTGGGAAAAATACATGTTTCTTACAACATAGAATTATATAGACTTACCTTTTTTTTTGCACTAACTCAAGAGATTTTTAAAGACGTGTTACAACTAACCCTCTGTTACAGTTAACCCCACTAATGGGGTAAATTGTAACATTGCACTTCCCACTGCAATTCGATTTCAGTGAAATTGTGAGTATTAGAAGCAAAGGTCAAGTATTCATTTGTAGCAGACGTATACGTTGCTCATATAAAAACATGGTTATTCCAACTTAAATTTTTTTTTTCCCCCACAAAAAACAAAATGTGTTAGGTTGTGCCCCGCTCTCCCCTCAATATCCAGGTAGCCACTTTTTATAACTTTAGCTTTCAGCTTGTTCTCCTCATCTGAAAAGTCATTTCTGTCATTTGACTAATGACGATCTCAAGACAGTTACAGGCCGCACTAAGATGTACAGCTTTCTAGCCGTAATATAAGCTATTTGGCTTCACCAGCATTCATCAGCAAATGGAAAAAACATTCAAAATAGCCCGACTCCAAAAATCTACCCAAAAGCTGTTGTAGTTTTCTAAACTTTCCCCTACCTTCAACAGATGTGATCAGTAGGGGGCTTTCCTAATCTTTAAACCGAAAAATCTCACTCTAGAGACTACTGTCAGTCGCTGGAGGATGCGAGAAAGCATGTTTACAACAGCTGCAGTGATGGTTACATTTTTCATTTTAGCAGGAGTGTCCCTTTAAACGGTCTAGCATAAAAAATAAATAATGATTTAATTAGTTGCTACTTTCTGAAAAAGAACGTGTTGTTGAGTAATAAGAAAACTGATTTTCTTTGTGCTTCATGAGTCAAAAACTGAATATTTTGCTTTGTCATCTTTAATACAACAGTGCTGTTTCCTTTCAAACAGAGGTTTGTGAGGAAAGTGAGAAAACTAAAAAAAAAAGAAAAAAAAAAAGTGAAACACAAATTCCACCAAAACCTGCTTCACAAGTTCTGAGCTGGAGAATCTGATTCAGTGATAAACATAATATGCATTGCTCAAACTATCTGACTGATCTAGGCACAAGTATGTCTTCACATTGACTCGCTCTCCTTGAATGTAAATCAGTGTTGTCTTTCACATAATATGTCAATAAAAGTTTTCATTAGTCTAGACTCCAACCTTAAATGCTCAGCTACTGCCACTGGTAGTTTAGGACCAAGTCTTATTCATTATTTATTCATATTTTTTATAATTAACACTGGACTTTGAGTTTTTCTTTTTAGTTTGATTATAGTATGTAAACATTGTTAAAATTTAAATGTGCCATTCACACTTCAGCTCATGGAACCGAAGCTGCAAAAACAGTCTGTTTGAATTCATTGTTTCAGTAATGTCATGAAACCAACACATTTACATACATCCACCCATTCAGAGTCTCTTGTCCACAGTGACGTTATAAGTAGTGTTTGAACATGGACTGTATTTACATCAATTATTAACAGAAAACATCTTAATTCGAAGGGATAAAGAGAAGTTGGATCTAATAAACGACATAAGCAGCTGCTTAGGGCCCTGTGACAAGATAGAAACATGCAGAGAGAAATGTGGGCACTGCTCGGCACGAGACCCTTTTAGCAGTTTCACCCTTTCCCCAGTAGGCCTGGATTACACTTTCCAGCAAGAAGTATTTAGTTGCTGAGTGTGTGTGTGTGTGTGTGTGTAGAAAACCTGACAAACAATAAATTTTATCCGCACTGTTTTCCCGCATCTCCAGCATTCTCAGTGGTCATTCCGAACGACAGGGTCAAATTTAACACTAAATGGTGGAGAGACTACACAACTATCAAATTTGTCATCTTAATGTTTTCATGTCCATAGCATCGCTGTTGTGGAAGTCATTAAGTTTAAAGTGTAAAGGTGTTTTAGAGACAGTGGAGCCTGAAGGGGGTCCAATTGTGAACCATAATACAACAGGAGGGTTAAAGTTCTTATGTTCAGTGGACAAATATGATTTCCTCTATAAAGAAGCGCGAGCTACAGCTGGACCGAGAATAACAGCACAGGGTCAGCGATTTGATTACCATTTTGAAAAATGCAGCATCTGTTGTAAGTGAGCGTTGCTGCCACCTTGTTTTGCAGTCATAACCACCACTTTCAGCCAGTGGGAAAGCTCTCCACCCTCCAGAGCCAGTCACAGTGACAGAGCTGTGGCGCCTTTTTCACACTTCTCTGGGAGTCGGTCAGCGCGACGCGCTCCAAAACACGAGGCCATCTTGTCAAAAAGGCACCTCAGTCTGAACTCCGCACAACACTCAACACACACAGTCACGAACACGTAACTGAACGCACCACCAAGAATGTGCCGAGGAGCGATCTCTGGGCTTACTTTCAGCTCATTTTTCCACTTCTACGCGGCTCGTTTGTCTTTGACAGCGCCGTAGCGACAACCGACTCGTGAGCGAGTCATCTCAGTGAACCGGCTCTTTTTGACAAATCGACCAAACCGATTCACAAGTCCACCTAACTCGAACTTTTCTTGCAGCGTCTACACAAGTAGTATCCAAATACAGTTCGGGTAATGATCTTTCATCCTGTAAACATGTTAACTATTTCTCTGAATTTGGTCATATTTTGTGTCTGTAGACCATATTTCTGTAGCCGGCTTCCTCTGTCTATTATGCGCGTCCGGTCCTTTACTTCACTTATCTCCATGGACATGAGAATAAAGTTGACTTCACTAATCACTGAGAAGACAAGAATAACATTAACGTGCGGGGACGAAAAGAGAGCTGACATGAATACTCGCTGCTAAAAAATGAATCGCAAAATGAATCGGTGAATCGCATGTTTGAGCCACTGACACAGTGAATCCACTTTAACAGCTCGGCGAAACTGAATCGATCTTCTCTTCGCTACCAGAATCAACGGACTGCCGCTCGTCCCGCCTCTTACGCACGCAAACCAGCAAATCACACGCCCGATATGCCCGTACGTCATGACGTTATTGCTCCGTCGCGCAGGCGCAGTGTCATTTTCGCCCCGAGCTCCTCAGTGTTCACATCGAAGATGGCGGCGGGCTTCGACCCGCTGGCGGTGGATTTTGTGATTAAAGGAGCGGGCGAGAAACTTTTGAGCGCTGTCGCAGGTCGTGTCAGAAACGAACTCGGCCGAGCTTCACCGTAATTAAACTCCGAGAAAAGAGCCCGGGCTGTTGGAAGTGACAATGTTGGAGGCAGTGCGAAGTGTTAGCTAGCGTAACGTTAGTGAGTAGGGAGAGGAGCTGCAGGGCTACGGGACTTGTTTAGGGGGGGGGACAGCAGGTAAAACTCGCAGTGTGGCAAAATGGTTGCCTCTCCCCTCAGTATCTTCACCCAGACGAGTTAAAGTGACAAGGGCGCCTGTCAAGGGCTTCATTCCGCGATTTATCCCCCTCCACCTTCACTCCACACGTTTGTTCCTACTTCGAAAGCGCTGGGGAAGGGGGGGATGTTTTGAGTCCCGAGTGGAGGCACCAAAACAAATAACATCAGTATCAACAACAACACGGATTTACATTAACTAACTGTTTGTAGACTTGAGCCGAACACGACTAAGCGCGACCCGGTGCCCCTTTTACTCTCCTCCTTCCTAACATGCTATGGTAACTACATTGCCCAGCCACGAAGTGAAGACCGGGACGTCGACGGCACAAACTTTTGGCGGAGGCGATGCCATGGATGCGCGGGCAGAAAGCGGCGCCGCTCTCCCGGGCACGCCCGTGTCGAACAGTAGCCCAGCAGCGGACGCTTCGGCGGGCATGGTGCTCAACAACGGGCCCGGAGTAGTAGTAACGAAAGGACCGGCGAGCGGGAGCGGCGGCGGCGCGCCTTCCACGTCCGGCACGGTTATCATCCAGACGAGCACAGCCACCGGAGCCACCGTGACCGTCGTGAGGCCGGCTATGCAAACAACGACTAACGCTATGGTTCACACCGTGAATGGGAGTAACGTTAACAGCACCGCGGTTCTGAATGTAGCTCAGCAGGCGCCCACAGCAGCAGCGCCCGCCACGGGAGTCACGTTGACGATAACTCCCCAGACTTCGGGCCAGGCGCCCGCTCCAGGGGTGCTGACAACCAAGCCCGAGCCGGCCAAGAGCATCATCCAGAGCCCAGCTGGGCACACCGCGACCGTCACTCTCGCGCAGCAGCTGCAGCCACAGCTGCACGTGTCTCCCGGGCCGGCCAAGGGGGCGGTGCTGCAGCAGGGCGTCGCACGGAGCGCCGCTCCAGCCCCCAGCCCCGCGGGGGTCAGGGCCATAGCACCGCAACAGGTGCTGGCACCGCGGCTCCCACAGAGCAGCCCGGGACAGCACAGCATCCAGAACATCCAGCTACCTCCAGGTACTTTCCCATGTGGTCTTGTTGTTGCCTTACTTACTTTCAGAGCCTTGAGCCAGACTCTGTTCACCGAAAACCTCATAAGTACTTTTTAAACACTTAAATCTGTCCGTTAAATTCAGTTCTTGCGACATGCAAAAGCAGACCCCCTTATCTTGAAGACAAGCAGTCGTTCAACTGTTTTTGCAACGAACCATATACGATTGGCCAAGAACCGCACCACTGTTCTGTGGTCTTTTCTTCTTAAGATCCAAACCTGTCCTGTTAATTTAGCTCTAGTGTGGCATGTAAAGCACACCCTCTTATCTTGAGTACATGTTGAGTACAGCAACATTGTTTAACTGTTGTTGCAGAGGCCCTGAAGGTGTTTCACTGAGTTTACTCTTCACCAAGAAGTACACCATTCTTATGTTAGACTTTTTAAACACCCAAAGGTGTTGTCAGTTTGCTACACTTGAGCACAAGCACACTCCTTCCCCTTTTTGAGTATAAGCAGTTGCTGAAGTTAAGTCTTCAGTTTTTCAGTAATTTCACTGTTCAATAAGAACTGTGCCAGTGTTGCTCTGCTTTGCACAAGTGACATGTCAAGCATCCCCTCTAGTCCTGAGCAGGCTATATTACAAGTTAATGTATGCTCGATAGCCATAAGCCCTGACAGAGTTGAAGTGAAATATTTGAGCAAATTTATTTTACACAAAGGAGTTTTGAATAGGAAAAAAGTACTTTTTCTATAGCTGTTTTGATTGTCTGGTCAAAAAACCCACACTCTTTTTCTTGTAAAAGTTAGAAAACCTGGTAGTTTCCAGAACCTTTAATAAGGTATTGCTGTATTCAGATCTACTCTTTGTATTTCTGTGCACTTGTACAGTAACCTGTTGACTGAGTTATGCAGCGGCCATTCTGACAAATCTGTTGTCTGGCAGATTTCAGTTAGGCGAAAATCCCGGCAGATTTTTGCGCAGGGCCATCTGGATGCTCTACCCAGCGGCTTCTGTCCAACACCCAGAGCTGAGCTGGTTTGCGCAGAGTGACGGGCGCTGGGTGAATGCGCTCTCTCAGTACTGTGGAAATATAGGCCACCAACTGCGCACTGTGCGGGGGCAGCATGTTCTGCCTTGCCTCCTGGCATGGCATGATGGCCAGATTGAATGGCATGCTGGTTTCCGTTGTCACTTTTATAGGAAGAGTATAAAGAGCTACTGCTTAATTCATTGATCAGAAGCTGTTAGAGAACTGCTGGATTTATTCAGCATAAACTTAGAAACTACTGCAGTGTTGAAAAATAACCTGTCTGAAGTAGTACTTGATCAGAATAGTAGCTGACTGATATTGAGATCCTGTGGGTTTGTTGATCATGTATCACACATGCATCATGGATCACCTCAAATCCAAAGCAGTAATATTTAGGGCATTAGTTCATTAAAACACTGTTCAAATAAATCATCTAAAGTCTGGTTATTAAAGCTGTGTAATGACTACATTCAGTCATATCAGCCAGCATTCAGTTTTTAACCCTGGAATGTTTAAGCTTCTTATAATCTGTATTGATATCAGTCACAAAACTTTGTGTTGGTCAGGCCTTAGTCTGAAGTATGAGCCTCAGATGTCCCTCCAACAAATCTGTGTCATCTTTCATCTTTGTCTGTTTAACTGTCCAGGTATGGTGCTTGTGCGTAGCGAGAGTGGTCAGTTGCTGATGATCCCTCAGCAAGTGTTGGCCCAGATGCAGGCTCAGATGCAGGCTACACGTGCTGTCACTCCTGCCAGCACCACGCCCGGGCAGATCACATCTGCACAGGTAGTGTACATCCCCACTGCATTTTCTACACATGCTTTGAGCATGTATTCTGATGAATAGAAGTCTTACACCCATCTAGCCAACAGGCTGACTTCAGTTCTGCTTATCTTGGTTTTCAGAGCTGAAATCAACACCAGTGTTATTCTTTGAGTGTCTACATTCTTGTCTGTGTTGAAAAAAGAGTTTTATTATGTGCACAGTATAGTCAGGGCCTTCCTAAAGAGAAATTGCATGTAAAGCTATCAGTTCTCACTAGAGCTGGGCAATATGGCAAATATAAAATATCACAAAGAAAAAGCTTTCATAATACACAATATGTGCCCGTATTTATTTTTTCTGTCATCTAATAAGCTGGAACAAACCAAAAAAGAACCAGTAGAGCCACATTTACATTGATTGCAATGTACAGTGATTTTTTTTTTATTCAATATTTTACACACTGTGCTGAACTAAATCCAATTACAGTGGCCTAATTATGTGTTTCCATCGCAGTGAAACATGCTGTTGTTGAGAAAAGCATATTGTGACATAACTCATCGCAGTAACAGTACACATTGTCATCTTGCCCAGCCTCTGTTTTAACCAACTTACTCTATATACATCACTTTGAAAATCAACGGGTGTAGAATCAGCGTCTCCATAATGTTGTTTTTGTCGTGTAAAAACAGTGAGCTCTTGTAAATCAACTTTAAAAGTCCTTAATAAGAGCTCATATTCAAACAGCTGAGATATAACACAAATATTCTCAGTATAATTTCCCAGAAAGTAATGTTCTTAAGTTTTCATGTTTTTTTGGAAGATTTTATGTAAATGCAGGTCTAACAGAATTTACTATTCGCTGCATTCTGAGTGTATTTCACATATTATCCCAACTTTTTGGAATTGATGGTTATAAATGTAGTGCCACTAAAATTGGTTGTGTAGTTCACTCCAGGGTCTGCTCACCAAACACCATCATTTCTCTCCACTGTGTGCTCCCTGCAGACTCCTGGTGCTCCGATCATGACTAGACAGGTGGCTCCTACCATTATCAAGCAGGGGCCACCCACAGCCAGCAGCACTGCTACCACCACACTCCAGAGACCTCCTGTTCAGGTATCATCATAAAGCAGGGCTCATCTTCAGCCAGACGTTCTTGCACCATTGCACTCTAGAGAGTGCACGCTTATACTAACCACTTTCCCAATAGCACCTGAGAGAATACCTTAGCAAGTGGCACACCCTTGAATGAATGAAACACTCTCCACACATACACTCTCACTCTGCACCTTAAAGCAGACACAGCTATGAGGACTACAACACTCTGGAGACCATAAAACACCCACACATACACACGAGCATCCCAGAATTTAAACGGAGGGGAGGGCTTACACACACTGTACTGAAGAGACCACCCGCCCTTGTGACACAAAGATATACACACTCAAAATCACTTTCAGAAACACACAACACTGCCAGGTCGATTCTGCAGAGACTCCTTAGTCTCTGTCTAGTACACTAAGCTCAGGTTTACACCACACACTAATGAACTCTTGCATAGAGATTTTTATTGTCTTTGTAGCCAAGCATTAAAAAGACGAGAGCTAAAGAATACTTAGTTAATTATTTCCTTCTTTCTTTCCTTATGGTGTTGGGCCTTTTCAGCTGCCCTCTGTGGGCTCTGTGCTGGCAGTGCAGCCGGGGGCCGCCCCAAGGGTGGTGACTCCTGCCACAGGGACCAGCGTCACCTTGGCAACGGTAAGAACATTGGGTTGAAAGGGGCCCTAAACACTCCAACAGTGTCATGAGTATTATCACAGACAAGCGTGTTCATAACTGGATATGTCCTCAGCATGAAGGATTAAAAGTCCTTTATCGAAGGAAATGCTGTCATTCTTTTTGTCTATTTGTACCTCCACAACTGGAATTTTGTTGCTGTTTTGCACTCGCTTGTGTGACTGGCTCAGTGGAATTAGTGAATGTAAGGTGCTTTCCAAAATGCTTTTGAGGAGGATAACGATGAAATGACTTTAATTCCTCTCTGAAATATCCCCTTCTGGAAAGCACCTTAAAATCTCAGAAATGGAGGACTAATATTGATCCTAAAAATAGTTTTAAGCCTGATGTTCCCTACTTTTAATCTCTTGAGGGATTGATTCATTAGGCCTATGCTATATTATGACCGATTTCATTAGGCATATGTTCTCCATGGCTTAACTGAAGCATTGTGTCCAACTGCAGGAGACGATGGAGAATGTGAAGAAGTGTAAGAATTTCCTGTCCACGCTGATCAAGTTGGCCACCAGTGCGAAGCAGTCGTCACAAACAGCTGCCAATGTCAAAGAACTGGTCAAGAACTTGTTGGTAAGTGTGCAGACGGAGGGCTGTGTGTGACTGTCTGAATGTGTAGCTGCGTCTGTATGTGCGTGTGACTGCGATTGTGAAAAAGGTCTGAGAGATAGCGTGCATGCTGGTATTTTGGTGTGTGTGTATATGTGTA
Source organism: Pygocentrus nattereri (assembly GCF_015220715.1). NCBI lineage: Eukaryota > Metazoa > Chordata > Actinopteri > Characiformes > Serrasalmidae > Pygocentrus > Pygocentrus nattereri. Next base: position 25,050,217 of record NC_051231.1, on the reverse strand, counting down.
GGTAGTGTTTAGATCAAAAGTATTTTCTGTATGTTGTCTCACTTTGAGTAAGCTGCAACATTTAGAGTGATTATAAGATTATTGGGTATCAAGAATCTCAGCAAGATGAGTGTGGACGGAAGTCTGTTTGTGTGAGAGAAAGCGTAGGAAACATACTGCATGTGTTGCTGGTTTCTGTGTGGGAGGTGCTGTGTGTTTTCTGTCAGAAGTGTTCTGTGTGTAGTCTCACTTTGAGAATTCCTTTTATAAATTGATTATGAGATTATCTGATATTATTTCACCAAAATGATGAGAACTCAGTTGTGGTAACTTTCAGGTTATATGTCAGTCCAAACCAATTTTAGACACAGCTGTACCAACTGAAAAAATAACATTCTCTGGTCGAATTTTAGGGACTTTTTGAGGAGGAAAACCAGGTTTTATGGGTAATTATTGCTGATTACATTTGCTTCATCTGTTCATGTGTTTAGGGCACAGGAGCATCTTAGATGCTATAGTCCAACAAATTCAACATTGCTAGGCCAATAATATTAGCTGTATTGACAGTCCAATCGATTTGATATCGGTAGGACAATAATATCAGTTGTATTGACAGTCCAACCAATTCGACATTGGTAGGCCAATAATATCAGTTGTATTGACAGTCCAACCAATTTGATATTGGTAGGCCAATGGTATCAGTTGTATGGACAGTCCAACAAGTTGGACATTGGTAGGCCAATAATATCAGCTGTATTGACAGTCCAACCAATTTGATATTGGTAGGCCAATGATATCAGTTGTAGTAAAAGTGCACAATTTACAAAATATGCTACAATATTTATACTGTTTAAGAGTGTTTCTGCTGTTTAAGACGTGTGATGATTGACAATATCAGTGATTGAGGCACAGTTTAACAAAAACCACTGGTTATAAAATATTCGGTATCAGTTACAAAGTCTTCATATCAGTTGGGCCCTTTTAGATATCGCGTTGTGAAGTTAGTGTCAATTGCATAAATATGCAAAATTATAGCACAGCTGGCAAAATTGGCCAACAACAGTACTAACAGCACCAGCAACGGCGCTAACACCTGATTAGCTGTTCATTAGGTGTCATATTTTCATCTAATGCAATACATGGTTTAAGTGTTGCTTGAGTATCTGGATTAACAGAGAAAGACGTTAACTGCGCCTGTAGAGCAAGTTAAACACGACTGCGTTTTTTTATGTTTTGTGAAGCTCAAACTTAGTTAGCAGCTCTGATTACCTTTTGGTGTTTGCAGGAGGGAACAATCGAGGCGGAGGACTTCACCAGCAGGTTATACAAGGAGCTGAACTCCTCACCCCAGCCTTATCTCGTGCCTTTCCTGAAGGTAATGGAAAATTTGTGTATAAATGACACATCTGTTTTTTCATAGTTGTGTGAACACATCTGATCTTTTCAAACCAGATTTGAGCGTTTTAGCTACTTTTATATGTGATCCTAGACCAGATATACACTGTCCAAAAGTATCCAGACACCTCTTGTAATTATTGAATTCCGCACTTTAAGGTGCTCCTATTGCTGATACAGATGTTCAGTTATGCATGTACAGTTATACATAATCTCCATAGAAAAGTACTGCCAAAAGAACGGGATGCCGTGTAGTAACCGTGCATGAGCCCAAGGTTACCATGCCTAGTGCTATGCACAGGCTAAAAAACCCCTCGCGTTGGGCTGTGGAGCAGTGGAACTGTTTTCTCTGCAGAGCAATAGAGCTTTACCTTTGGGATGAGTTAGAGTGATGTTTGTGATCCAGAAGTAATCATCAGACATCAGTACCTGTCCTCACTGGCTAAATGCAGTTAAATCCACGCAGCAATGTTCCAACATAGGCCTTATCAGAAAAGCAATGGCTGTTGGTGCAGAATAGAGGGGACAAAATTTTATTTATACCATTTATTTCAGCAGTGTACCAGGCATATCCACATGTGACTCTAATCTTTTTAAAGAAAACGCCTCTTTTAATGATTGTAGCAAACAGTGATGAAACATGTTAGTTTGTGGTCCTTTCAGACCAATTTCAAAAATCGATTTTCTAAATATTTAATTTATAACGTAATGTTGATGGAGCGTAAAAGGCGAAACTTGGAATTGTGGAAGTGCAGCGCCCGGACAGTCTGTGGCAGCACTTAACAAGACCACACATGGATGAGCGAGAAGTTGGACCGATTTCCTCTGCGTTAAAAGCTAGTTTAGGTCAGGAGTCACAACCCACATGTTAAGAAGAACCATTTTGTCTTTTCAACAAAGTCAAACCAGTATGTCTCAGTATATGCTGATGTCCTAGTCCTAATATCATTGAGAGCGCAGATCACTTTACTTTGCTCTGCTTTAAGCTTTGGCTATAGCTGCTTTCCTTCCATCTCTGCCAGAAAACTTTTCCTCAAATCTACAACAGTTTCTTGTAAAATGTCTCTCAACAATTGACTGGTTTACAAGGCTGAAGTTGCTTCTCGTTCGAGTTTTCAAGAACTGACTGAGGCGCTGAATGTAACTGCTGCAACGTTTAAGGTGGAACGGGAAAATTCGAAAGAGAAAGAACTTCATCTTTGCAACTTTCTAGAGAGATGCAGTCTCTTGTTGCAGATTTAACCTACCACAAAACCAACTACGCTGCTTATAAATGCGAGTAAGTCCATGTAACCAGCGCTATGGTTATAAAATCATTAAAGAAGACAGGTAGGACGGCTGTAACGTGCAGCGTGGACGTGCATTACCACAGGATCTTATTTCACCGTCACAGCGCATGTTATCGCAGATGAGTGGCAGCAGCCTCTCATGTGCTCCAAGCAATAGCAGTGAATGAAAGCCTTCTATTTCCCTTACCACATCATTTCCATTTGATTAATTAATAAAAGATATTGGAAGTAAATTGATTATGGGTCGTTACAAATACTTTGCTTTAAATCTACCAAGTCCTCGGACAGTAAGAAAGTAGAAATCCTGTATAGAAAAAAAAAGACGATAATCGTTTTATAATTGCATCGCAGCCCTCTGTATTGTAATCAAATCGAATCATGAGGTGCCTAAAGATTCCTATTGTCTACCATTAATTGTGTTTGTGTGTTTATCCAGAGGAGTCTTCCTGCTCTGAGGCAACTCACTCCGGACTCCCTTGCCTTCATCCAGCAGAGCCAAGGCCTCCAGGCCAAACCTGCAGCTACTGTAGCGCTGACCAGCTCTACAGCAGCTAACATGGCTCCTGCGGCAACTGCAGCATCAGTGGCCTCTGTGGCCGCTGCAGTGACCTCAGCCACCCCAGGCACTGCAACCACTGCAGCCACCACAGCAACTGCAAATACCGTGGCTACTGCTGCTTCTGCTGCTGTCACAGCCTCACGGACTCTTATCCAACCTGCTCTCAGCAAAACCAACCAGCCTGCCTCATTGGTAATACGGTGAAATTCAGTTCAGCATGATTCCACTGAATAAGGTCAGCTCGGATGCTCAGTGCAACTTAGATCTACAGTCATTAATAAGGAAATTTTTAAAGAATGCGGAGTCAGTGGTGTTGACCAGTAGCATAAGTTGTAATTATGTCCTAGGCAATGTTTAGGACATTTCTGATAAGCATTTTCAGGTGTATATTGTAGAGTTGTTGTGTGCTGCTCTGCCTTTGTGCTAACGAGACCACAACCTTGTGCAGGTTTTGCAGTCTCCGCAGCAAGGGGCGATAGTAAAGACCCCCCAGGTTACCCTGACAACTACTCCCATGGTAACACTCAGGGGTCAGCCTCATAGCCGCATTGTAGTTGGACAGCATCACATGCAAGTCAAACAGCTACAAACAGGTGTGTCTGTTTATCCACTACTCAAGTTTCTCAATGGGCTTGTATGTATAAATTTGTGTTTGTTTTGCCAATGACCGTGTTTCTAACCCTGGTCTTGGAGTACTACTGTCCTGTGCATTTTAGTGTTTTTCCTGCTCTGAAACCTCCTTAGTCTCACAGGCCCAGATGTGATGTAACAAGAATGTCTGGGGACACCCATGAGTAATTTAGGGTTAAATTTGGGTAGGAACGTGAACTTATTTGCATGGGAACCAAATGAGTGTGAAATTTTTAAACCAGTCCAACACCTTGTGAAAGTGTAGCTCAGTATAGGGTGTGATAGAGCACTCATCAACACTGTCCAGTGGACAACAAGCATGTTATTTGCCCATGCATGTAATGTAAGATAACATGGCAGAGAAGTCTCCCACAAAACCTTTAAGTAAGAATGTAGGTGTTTGTCACATAAGAGGAGAAAACAAATATATTAAAAATAAACAGTACTTCTTGAAGGGAAGAACAGTTCTGTTATCTAACAGTAGCATTTTGCTAACCAGCTTGTTTTGCTTATATTGCCGATTGTACTTTGAGAGTTAAAAAGCACAGAGGAGAGAAATTTGGGGCCAGTTTTTTGAGGGGACATAGTCTTGTTTGCATTGGATTTTGCTTAATCCAGCAATGGAGGATTAACAAGTTGTTCCCAGAGAGTTTGTGGTCATTGAGGCTAAAACTCTACTAATTAACAAGCTCTTCCTGAGTTGAAGTAGGTGTACTGAAGCAGTAAAACACTATAGTGTACAGGACAGGCGGCCTCTATGATTACAGAGGAGGGTCGTATTACAGGAACATCCTTACTCTGAAATCTTATCTGATCATCATGACCAGTTCGGATTGAATGTAGGACAGTAGCTGTTACAGAGTAACAGGGGTGTAAAGATATGCCATTTTCACAAGTTTATGCGTCATATATTGTTTTGTGGCACAATAAAATATATAGTATACAGTATTAAAAAAGAAATACAACATTTTTTTGCAGTTCCCATTATAACATGTAACTTCTGCTCCATTTAAGGTGGAACAGAAAATTTGAATAAGAAGCTGGCTAACTTCAGCTTTGTAGTTTGGGTGATGAGTTAACATTTTTGAAGTATTAACATGGTATTTGATCCTCGCGTTAAGCAATATCAGCACACTGTCACCATTCTGTCTACCATTCTTTGCCATTTCAAACAGCTTGGCTTATCAACTATTTAAGGTAGACTAACCAGCCTTTTTTCCAGTCACGAGAGCTTTTTACATTTGTTATCAGTTTTATGACTGATTATAATGAATAGTGATGGATTGTATTAAAATGGCTTGTGTGGGGGCACATTAAAAATTTTCTTATTCATCACACTTCAGTTTTGTTTTTACTTTTTAAAAAATTGATACCTGTCTAGCTGACTTACCTTTTTGTAGTTTACATACCAACTTGTCGGTTGCTCAGTAACAGACGAGATCGATTGCGTAGTTAAGCATTAAGGATAAGATTCAGTAATATAAGATATACTTCCTAAATTAATATAAGATTTGCATCTTTAATACAAATTTGTGAAAAATCTTATTTTACCCTTGTCAGATCTTAACTTGGGACCCAAGATAGGATGTTTTGATAATACATTCCCAACATCGAAAACCCCTGCCCTGTGAGATTAGCTTAGTGCAGGTGTTACACTGCGTTTACATGTTGCCATTACAAAAATTATAGCCTTATAGCAGAATTGGTGTAACTGGCAACCATATGGTGTACGATGGTTTACTGCAGCCACTTAAATATTGTCATCGTGATGATATTAACAGTGTAGAATGGAATAACAGTGCTGTTCTTGTCAATTAAATTGGCCACTATTTTATCCAAAATGGTGTTTTAAAATGTTCTCATGTTATGCATTTTAATGGACTGAAAAACTGTATTGTGTTTTTAAAACGTACAGTTGTGCTCTGTGAATTGACTGTTGACTGCTGTGTTGTGCTGTAGTTGTGGTGGCAGAACTTTCTATTGCTGCTCTGTTGTAACATGTAATGTCTGGTTTATCATCATCTGTCTGTTATTAGCATTATAGCCATGTGTGATTTGTTAAATTGCTCAGAAATGCATCCTTCAATCATTCTCTCTGTCTCTTTATCTCAGTGACAGTAAAGCCTGGTGCAGTGCCTGGGGCTAAACTTTCTCCCAGCCCAGTGACTCTTATTGCAGCTCAGAAGAGCAAGCTAAAGGATGCTGCTGGTGGGACATTCAGGTTAGTATGTGGACGTTGTGGCAAACATATAAAGTAATCTTAACTTTTCGTGGTACGCATTCTCCAGTATTTTGGATTTTTTTTTTTTGGTATCAGAACTGTATGTCCAAGGTTGTTTTTTAAGTCTGTGTACTGTGCATAACTACACCAGTTATGCAGGGCCACTGATGCTCTTATGGGCTCCTAGCGTTGTTGAAATTTGAAATTTAAATATCTCAACAATAGGTTAAAACCTTAGACAGCCACATGGGGGATGCATCTTAATTTTTTAATGGAACATGGCCTGTGTTCTCTAAGTACTGATCTTCACAATATGCTCAGAAAATGTTATGACAATATTTTTCATATTAGTGCCTTGTTAGAATATTAACCTGTGTGTATGTTGGATTTTACACAAGAGAATACATACATAGTGTGGGTTAGGCCTGTCAAATAATAAATAGCCAAAACAAAGCATAGTTCTCCAGAAAAAAAAAAACATGCATGAGCTAATAAAGTGAACATGTAGAATAGAATCATAAAAGTTTTGTTTTGTGTGCATATGTAGGGATGATGATGACATCAACGATGTGGCCTCCATGGCTGGGGTGAACCTGTCAGAGGAAAGCGCTCGTATCCTGGCCACCAACTCTGATGTGGTGGGGGCTGTGACTCGCTCCTGCCAGGATGAGGCCTTCCTTTCCTCTGCCTTGTTGCAACGTAGAATACTGGACATAGGTCTGGCAGTAATGCCCAAGCTTTCAGTCTTGCAACATATGACAGCCAATAGGTGTGGGCGATGTGGCAAATGTAACATTGAAGACCTCAATATGATACTCAGTACATTTCACCATTTGTTTTTTTTCTGAGGTTTGCTAACAAGACATCAGACATCAAGTCACCCACCTCTAACAACCTAAGAACTTTTCACATAGTCTGAGCTTTAGAGGTTGGGATCATTTCGTATTAACCACAGGCCTTCAGTGCCTTTTCAACTAGTGACCTTCAAATCAGGAGCCAAAGTCTGCATGAAGTATTAGAATGATATAACTGTGTTGTGATTGTGTGAACAGTTCTGATGCTACTCTTCAAACAGTCTCACTGTGAATGAATAATGCATTTCTGTCATGCTGACTGCTCATCTGACCTACAGGTAAACGCTTTGGGGTGACGGATCTGGCACCAGACGTGGTGAACCTGGTCTCCCATGCCACTAAGCAGAGACTACAGAACCTTATGGAGAAAGTCTCGGTCATCGCACAGCAAAAGAACATGACCTATAAGGTAAGGTACTTGGCACGGAGTCCCTGTGGGGGTACCGTATTCTGCCTGTGTGTCTGCTCATCTGTTTGAGTGAATTGTTGTGAAGTGCCTTCAGGGCTGCTTCACAGTGTTTTGATCCAGACTGTTTGTATGTTTGTACAACAACACGCAGGCCTTGGGTTAGGCCTGTGTTGAGTAAGGGTTAACAGAATTATTGTTCTGACAGCCTCCGCTGACAGAAAACTCATTTACAGCTGGTTTACAAATCTTTCATTCATTGATTTGTTTCATGCAAACCATAGAAAGAAAATAGAATTCCCACATGCTTTATAAAACTGAACTTAAACATGTTGGTGGATGTTACACCCTATATTAACAAATAGAGTAGATGAGATTGTCTTGGAATCGCAGTTGTAGAGCTGTGCTGTTTAAATGCAGGTAGAAATCAGGCCTGTACAAGAAGCTGCCTGTGGTACAGTGTACATTCTGGGACATCCTCATATTTCTGCTCTTGTACACTCAGGGTTAGCCAAGCAACTACAGAAATGCCATTGGACGCTAAAGGAATTTGCAGTTCTGGTTTGTCATAATAGATTAGTTACAGTTTCATAGCTGAATTAAAAAGACTGTATACTACAACCACAACTTTACATTCTTTTATTTGACAGACATGAAGCTTTGCATGCTATCACTTCGTTTGCTTCCGCATCCACTTATGAGTTGGGGTCTCAAAATTGGCAGCAGATGTACTTACTGAGATGAGAGTAATTGTTATAATAATAGTAATTCATAATAATTCTTCCAGTAATTTTGAGAACAAACTCTGACTAACTCTGAAGCAGCTGTGGGAGAAAAGTGATAATGTGTGAATTGAAGCTTAATGTTTTCCAAAAAAAGGTAAACCAAAGAAAAAACATAACATAGTTTTCCAATGAAGAGGATTCTTTACTAGCACTAGACTAGCAGGCATATTCAGGCAGTGAGCTGTGATTCTTTTCATAGATCATATGGTATCAATTAATAGGCTGTGTTTGTGTGTGTGTTTCTAAATCATATCCATGATCCACTTGTGTGCTGTGTATTTTGCTCTAGGGATCATACAAAGTACAAGTGGATATACCTGCTGTCAGAGTACTTTGTATTGACAGTATGAAACAACATTACCACATTAATTTGTTTGTTGTGCAGGAGGATGGGCGGTTCGAGCAGGTGACTGACGTACGTGCACAGTTGAAATTCTTTGAGCAGCTGGATCAGCTGGAGAAGCAGAAGAAAGAAGAGCAGGAAAGGGAAATACTTATGAAGGCAGCCAAGGTAATGCACATGCACACTGGCCACTTTATTATACATTCTGTGACTTTCTCACTATCCACAGACAATATGTACCTTTTTACCAGTTCCAGAGAGCGGGGCAAGATGTAACATTGATATTTTTTAATGTGGCTAAACATGTGCTAGTAGAACATGCTTTTGGTCGTCACCTCCTATTCCCATAGCAACCTCATTGGCGAATTTTCACTGTAAAAACAGATTATCATAAAGCTTAACCTTGAAGACTGCTTTTGTACCATTTTTGGTACATTTTGTACCAACTCTTTACATTTTTTAATTATTTATTCATCTAAATAAATCACAGTATTCAATTCTATGGTCTATATCCAGTGCTATATCTATATTACAATGTATGCCATTTAAATAATATATTTTTACATTTTATTCTGTTGATACAGTTTATGTTTCAGTTTGTAGTAGATGTGTAGGTTGTTTATATAAAAAAATAGTCTTGCGCAAATATTTTATAAATATAGGACCTAAAATTGCATTTAGGAAGAACTTGAATCTTTCCTTGCTGGTTAATTGGTGTGTAGCACCATCTAGTGGTGAATGTGTGGGTGTTTTTATCTCATTTACATTGCAGAGGAAGTTGTGGTTCACGTGGTTTAATTGATCTCCCGGGAGGCGGGCGTGTATGAATAATTTTGTCATTCCACTCCTACTGATGGGTCTTTTTTGTTTCTCTGATGCTTTGGTGCAGTCTCGGTCTCGGCAGGAAGACCCGGAGCAGTTGCGGTTGAAACAGAAGGCCAAAGAGGTACAGTGTTTTCCAGTCTGACGCTTGCAAACTAGTTTAAAATCACTAGTTTGTCTGAAAATTCTGGTATGGTATCAGTCTAATGACTGTACATGAACTATTCTGTATGTTTGTACTTGGATGTAACAGATGCAGCAACAGGAGCTAGCTCAGATAAGACAGAGAGATGCCAACCTGACAGCGCTGGCTGCCATTGGACCCAGAAAGAAAAGGAAACTCGACTCTCCTGCTCTTGGCACTGATGCAGAGGTACAAAATCCCCCCCATTGCTTTGTTACTATGGACATGTTCAGTAAGCATTTGCCTTTGAAACTGTGCTTTTGTTTGACTTGGCGGATAGGAACGTAGGAGAGACCTGTGTGCTGTGTATTTAAACAATGGCATTAAACTCTCTATAGTGAAGAAAAGGCCCCAACTAAGTACTAAGCGCAACAGAAACATTGTAAAAAAATGATCTATATTGTATTTAATGTTTTTAAGTTGAAAAAGTTAGAGCCAACTACCAAGCTAGAAGTTATACAGCATGTTTGACAGAACATCTCATTTGCATTGTGTGTTGATAGCACTTGACTTGGTGACTTCTAATGAATATATGTATGGAATGCTAAGAGAGGAAGTACTAATGACGACCAGTGAGAACAGCGGAGAGGTGCTGAGAGAAAAAGAAATCCTTACTAATGATTGTGTTTTAAAAAAAAAAAATTAAAAATTCTTTAGCAGCATTTTTAGTTCACATCTTCTCATTGGAGAGGCTTACAGTGAGGTTGAGAATAAGGTTCATTACAAGTGTGTAACATCTTAAAAATGTATTTAACATACACAGTTCATAATTGCACAGTGTTCAGTGAAATGACAACTAAATAAAATGAATAAATTAAATAATTTAAATAAATAAAAAGGCACTCTTGAAGCCGTTGTAAAATATTCCACATACTCTGCACAACACTAATGACTGCCAACATTAATAATATGTTTTAATTGTGCCAATTTTGCCATTTTATAAAAGCATTAAGCCAGTCTAGGTTGTGTTATTGTGATTTCATCCTTTCAGGACTAACTGCTTTGCACCATCACATGGCGTGACTGAAAAAAGACCTACATAAAACCCACAGTATCAGTTAGGCAGTTGGTGCCTCACTTGATGTGCAGTTGCGATCTATTCCCATGAAAAGTTGGCAATGTTGTGCACATACAGTAATACCTTGCTAACAGTGTAGCTGTGTGCGAATATAAAGCACTTTCTGTATGTAGCTGTCATTATAATCAGCCTGTGAGATCTCATTTGTCTGGTAGACTTTATTTTGTCTGAGAGAATGGAGATGAAGTTCTACCACCTAGACCAAGTAAATCTTGAAAGAAAGACTTCCAAAGTATCCACCACTTTGTTTGTGTGCATGTGTTTTTCACAGGGTTCTGGGTCGTCGGCGAGCATGACTGTGGGTTTAAGTGGTGGAGTGTCGAGACAGTTCACCCGCCAGCGCATCACACGTGTAAACCTCAGGGATCTGCTCTTCTGCCTGGAGAACGAGAGAGCAAGCAGTCGCTCACAGCTTCTCTACAGAGCGCTGCTCAAATAGCAGCTTGACTACAGAGCCGTGCTACCACAGCAGCTCGGTTACAGAGCAGTACTCAAATAGCTGTTTATCTACAGAGAAGTGCTCACGTAGCTGCTCGACTGCAGAGCAGTGCTCAAGTAGTAGCTGCTCTGCTGAGATATACTCAAATACAGAGCCTGAGTGCTCAGATTGCAGCTGCACTATTGAGTCCTGTCCGAACAGTGGATGCTGCTCTGTTAGCCGCTCCTTTACTGGGTGCTGTTCTACCAAGTGTTGCTCTTCTAGCTGCTACCCTACTGAGCGTTGCTCAAATAGTGTAAACAGTATGGAGCACTGCTCAAATAGCAGCCTTGCTCTACCACGCCAGCTCTGATCCAGCTGTTTCCCCTATCTTGCTCTCTCTTCCACCGTTATCTGTCCCTCTTCTCTGTGTGTCCCTCATTTCTATGTCTTTCTTGTTCAGTTCATGTTTGTCTCCCTTTTTAGTCTTGTCTTTTGTTTTCTCTGCACACTCACTAACTTAAACATACACACACCTTCTCTTTCTCATCGTCTCTTTCCTTCTCTCCCGTCTCCCTTTGTTTCCCAGCTCTCCGTTTTTTGTTTTGTTTTTAACTTCCTTCCACTTTTGATTTTACATGTGTCTAAAGAAATTTGCAGTTATATATATCCAATGTTTTTCATAGAGGGTGGCTTTGTAATGTGCAAATTACCAATGTAAAAAAAGGACAATACACAATGAAACTGCCCGTTCATTTTGTATTTGTGTTTTTATAAAAGAGGTTTTAAGAAATAAAATGGAGAAAGTTTCTATAAAACACTCGTGTTGCTATTACTGCAATGTAAACAAATGATTTACAACAGCCTTTGGTTAATCACTCGCAGTTTATCACATGCCCACCAGATGGCGCCATAGACATGCAGTTTAACTGTGTTCTATGGCTTCTGTGCCGCTTAATGAGGAGTGTGAGTAGTGCTTAGAGTAAGATTGACTACGTTAAGTTAAAAGTAAATAAGATGCATATTAAACTACTTCAAATGTTAAGCTTACTTAACACAGCACAGTTATCTAGTACGGCGCGCGAGCTCATCTACACCACTTGGATCAAGAACAACGGGTGGGGGGGGGGTTAGTTTTTATTTAATATCATCATCATGCTTGTTTTATTTAAAGGAATAGTTGGGCAAAAAAAATCTAAATTACATAGCTTCGTACTTGCCCCAAATGCAGTCAATCGGCCAAGGCATGGGGTCCAAATCTGGGTAGAACTGAGCTGCTGGGCTAACGGTTCAACCAACCACTGACAGTCAATAGTCACAAAACCGTTTCCACAAATACGAGCCAAAATCTTCGTATGTTTACTTCAAATTACGCCGATAAGCCATGTATATTCGTTTACAATGAACATGAATCTGGTTAACATATCGTGGTCAGATCATATTTACACTTTAAGCTAAAATTGGAACATCATCCGCATAACGTCTCACTTTATGGTGCTACTGAGCCATTAAACTGTGGGAGGCTGCAGTGCAGCCAAGTGTGGGAACTTATAATTGCAGGGTTAGCTCTAAAGCTGAAAGCTTGCACACTGTGAGAGAGGGAGCCCTGCTGGTAACATCCCCTATACATAAAGATAATGCGTGGGAACAAGATCCTCATGTGTAGCGATGACTCTGTAAGGTGGGAACGAGATCATGCCTTATTAAGCTTTGGTCAGGTCTTAATTATCTCATTCCCACGGCTTGCGAAGTCGTGATCACACATTGGGATCGCGTTAATAAGGCGTGACCATGCGTTTATTTTATTTATACGGGATGTCACTAGCAGGGCTCTGTACCTTACCGCCGATTTGCTACCGCTACACACATTCAAGCTGACGAGGATTAAGTTGGCTTCCTATTCAAATTTTGCTTTCCACCTTAAATCGTCCGGCAGTTCCGTTCAGGCCGCGCAGTCCACGGTTCGGGCGCCTGGAGCGACACAACACGAGTGTTCTAGGATTTAAGGTGGAGCGGAAATTCGAAGAACAAGCTGATTTCATCTTCCTGCTCAGAGGTGGATCCCGGGAGTCAATGGTGGGTCAAACCTCCAAGTCAATTTTAAACGTGTACATTCAAGTTCAAACACATACAGTTTGAAGATCGTTTGTGCTGAAAACACGGTCCTCAAACTTCCGTCCGGCCACCGTACTGATGCTCTGACTCACTCAGCGGCTCAACACGCATCAGCCCCCTGTCTGTGCCGTCTTGGCGGAGTGATACCAATTTGTGCTCAGGAAAAAAGTGATTCCGGTTACTTCCCATGGCGGCTCTTTCCTTTAGCTCCGCTGAGAGTGTTATTTTTTATTTTTTGTGTTTTTATAGTTCATAGTAAGTCACGCTTTGTAAACCACTTGGACTTTTCTGCACGACCTTAATCAACAACTGCTTGGTGGTTGAGAGAAGTAATGGTATTTGCGGAAACGGTTTGGGAGACTTTAACGTTACTTCCGTTAGCAACATTAGCTTCGTAGCTTCAGTTCTGAACTAAAGCGGCCGCGTCCTTTTGACCCCAAACACGCCTTGACTGACTTGAGTTCGGGATAAGTGGAGAATCACTTACATTAACTAGATTTTTTCTGTACATAGAGTTTTATACTCTACGAGTGTTGTAGTAATACTCAGTTCACTGATAAAGGGTAATTCTGTCTATTTGTCACCATTTCTACGGTTAACGGTCGTCAGTGTCGTTCAGAGCGGTTTGGTGTGAAATGCTCTGAGTCGGAACTGTTCACAGTGGCGGTGATGGGAACCAGACGTCTGAGGAGGTTAATGCCTATAACAGGTCCCTCACAGAAAGTTTTTACTTGAAATGGTTATGAAGATATTGCGTAATGCCTGAGTCTGTAATTTTTTTTGTCTTAAATGTTTTTAATCAGTTGACACTGGAAGGATATAAGAAGGGTGGTCTAAGGCCAGTTTAACCCAATTTTTTCCTAAAAGGGTGGATCGGTTTGTGTCAGAATACCCAAGGGCCAGAATATTATTCACAAATTATTCAAATGATTAACTTTATAATCAAAATGTGCAGTGTCTCCTATCCTTGTATAAGGATTATTGCGTGTTTACTCAGAGCAGTTTGGATTGGTAAGCGCTTATAACAAATAAATGAATTATTTAAGAGTAACAGTAAAACAAGTCTAATGTATCACATATATTGATATTTAAGTATTTACTTGCAGCAGCTGTGTTTAGAAATCCCTTTATTATATGAGAAAAGCAGATTAATCAGCATTAACAGCCACATTACTTAATGTTCAGCCTTAAAGAGTTTACTGAACTGCTGAATTTGCTCTAATAAGATGTTGGTGCTGTTAGACTCTGCAGTTCCTTAAATATATGTTTAAGGTCTGTGGTTTGTGTATTCTCGGTTGGTATTAAATACATTACAGTCTTTTGGCATATGAGGGACTCACATTTGCTTTGGCTCTCAAAGTATGAAAAAGTATTCAAATGGCCATGTGGCCAAATTCGCCGGTTATCGGTGTAAAGTTTGTGCTTTTTGGCTATAGCCTTGATTACAATCATTCAGTAAATTAAGCTGAAGGTCTAAGCAGAGAAGAAAGGCTCTTAATCTTTAGCTAACTTCATTGTCACGGTGTGGCATGCCACCATCAGGTGAAAGGCAGAACTGCACTATTGTGCTGGCTGGCCACTTATAACAAACTCTAACTCCCAATCCCATTTATTTTTATCCCAACCACTTTTTTTGAGTGTCACCTTGCCCTTTCAGAACTGAGTTACAAGGGGTAGTGGTGAAAATCTTCCCCTATGAAACGGAACAACTCTCAAATGAAACATGACCGAGCTGCTAGTGGTGCTCTTTAGGCAGCCCTTCCAGTCTGCAGTGATGGCAGAGGAGGGTGAAGTTCAGCACTTAACTGCTGGGCTTTAGTTACATTTAGGACATCATATGCTTTCAAAGAGGGGGGATATGACAGTTCTGTATTATCGCCCACTCCTTTATTCTTTGGTGATATGAAGCTGAATTCAGCTGTTCTTTAGCTTTTCATTCAAATTTTCCCAGTTATCATAATTTTTAACAGAGAAAATGCTCACATTTATGGGTTTCTTTGGTCGCTCGCACAGCCTCTAGGTGTGAACAGAGGGCTAAGGGGCTAAGTGGTAGGGGCAAGGGGTGAAATGGGATTGGGCCTAAAACAGAAGCCATGGCCATTTATCTGTCCGCAGGCCACGTTCGGTCCTGGGGCCAGACTTTAGACACCACTGGTCAAAATAGTTCCCCAGAAAACCTTATTTCTTCAGATTGACTACTATTTTACCATCAACAGCATTACATATAAAAGCTTAGAGGACTGTGTAGGTTCACTGGGGGTTTTAAATACTTAATACATAGAAAATATTTGTGCTGTAGACATCAGGACTCCTGGTTCCTATCACCTCCACTGTAAAGTTAACAGTAAGTAAACAGCAAGTTTCTCTACAAATTAACCATTTCACATCAAACCACTCTCAATGACTTTGTTTACATCTCAACTATTGAATTATGTGCAAATTTAGAAAAATAGGTGTAATATGTAATTTACAATACTGGGTTCGTGATTGGCATTCACACAAAATTTTGAGCAAAATTTGAAAGAAAAAAGAAGCTCCTCTATAATGTTGTTGTGCAACTTGCTAATAACGCTAGAGGTGGCAGGCAGAAAGAGTGTATTATCTAACGTGTTAGATTTTATGATTATTTGAATGACCATTCTCCAAAATGCACATATGTCACAGTTTTCATTGCAATATCACAGCGTCATAGTTTTACTGTTCCATCCCTAATAATTGGGTGGATGGACCCAACTGAGCCCTCTCACTGGTTAGGCCTTAATGGATCTGGACTAAAGGCCTTCAGCATTAGATTAATAATATAACAAAGTGAGAATGGAATCAAACACGTTTAGATTTCTAGTGTGTAGGACCAGTTGTGTCACTGACGTTGTACATGAGTGGTGAAATAAGCAGAGATCACTTACAAATGGAAAGTAGCGATGGAAGCTATATGATAGAGCTCTTATTACAGACTCTGTAATAACCACTGTAAAACCACTACAAGGCAGGAAATATGTAAATAAGTCCATAAAAAATCACATAAAACATTTTAAATGTCTTTTACAAGCTTCCAAAGTCTGTGCCTAATCTAGCCAGAAATGGCCAGAAATATTCACGTGCGCCAGTGTTAGCACTAACACACTATTCAAATTCGCATAGAAGATTAGCAGGAAATAACATTATTGTAGAAGGAGGGATTATTTGTTGGTTTTGACTAAATAATTTCTGGTTTAAATTGGAGGCCTAATAGTCACAGCGCATTGCCTTGAAATGCAAATATAAAAGAAGCAACAGGTCATTCAGTCAATAGATTTTGTGTTCTTTAAAGATTTTTAGGCAAATATGTCAAACTTGCTGTCCATGGTAATCAACCCTATAATGCAGCCTAGACTGCAACATGGAAATGATCATCTCAGTAAACATACAAGCACATAACAGAACTGAGTGAGACTGCTGACAGATGCCACACTTCCAGAGCAGTAGACTTCATTTTGTCTCATTGCTCAAACGTCCCATTGAAAGCACGTTATCTTTTGTTCCTCGTCCTCCTCTCTGTTATGTCTACCCACTCTAGCCTTTTTATGTGCTTTCAGACCTGTTCTGTGGTAATCCCTCTCCTGTTGGAAACCCCTCTGTTCTGCTGGAGTTAAACCTTCTTGGCCTCCTCTTGAGAAGAGATGGAAAGGAGACAGCAGGGGCTGCCTGGTTGCCTAGTTACATCTGTCAGAATGGGCTAGGTAAACATAATCTGTTTGTGAAGTCACTTGGACTTGAGGCTTGACTGAATGAACCTGCCTTTTATTGTTAAAGCTTCAGTTCAGCTGTGATCTTTAACAGCCTTTGTTTGAACAAACTTTGTGACTGACTACAAATGAGCTATAGGTTGTGGATGATGAGTAGAATCGTACTGACTGCAGCTCTTTGACCGGGTGAGATGATTGAGCTGTCTAGCATGGTCTTATTAGGCTTAAAATTGCCTTTATGTCTTTACTGTAGTCTTTATGATCAGCTTAAAGCAATGATTTGGTTACTTTTCACAACTCTATTCGCTGCTTTCCACTAGGCAAATCTGGTACTTGGTACTATTTTCGGTACCACATCCGTCAGGATTCCAAGCGTGCTGAGCCGATACCAGAAGGTGACGTGAAATGCAACTAATTGGTCAGAGAGAATTGCTAAACTTGTATGCTAATGTTAGCTACCAAGTTAGCATATCTTGTGTGGCCTTTGAGCAGCGAGAATCATCTCGTTGTCTGGACTCTGATGTAATATTTCCCAGACTCAGACTTTTTCAGAAGTATTTTATCTGGCTGCTTCTTCTGAAAAAAAAAAAAAGTCTCCTTTATGTCTTGGCAGTTTCTTGTAGCGTTGCTATGACGACAAGCTACATTGAGGGGGGTACTATATCTGCAGTAACAAAGCGAAGTAGCTGGTACAAAATACCAGTAGAGTCAAGTTGAGTCATGGCATGCTGTAGAAAAGCAGCTTTAAGTACTTTCTAATGTCAAATCTGTCTTTGCTGATCATTTGACATCAGGACTGTACAGTATAACAGTTTGGTTGGTACAGTATCGAATGTTTCCCCCTTGACG
The DNA here is from genome assembly GCF_015220715.1 of Pygocentrus nattereri. NCBI lineage: Eukaryota > Metazoa > Chordata > Actinopteri > Characiformes > Serrasalmidae > Pygocentrus > Pygocentrus nattereri. The sequence goes on along the minus strand of NC_051231.1, from coordinate 25,032,565 downwards.
AACTGCTGAGCATCTGCTGAACCATAGTCATGCTAGCTGCGATATGTGTTTAGTTCTGCTGTTGATGGTAAACAAAGGGCCATACAATTTACAGCATGCCCAGAAATCTTGATCCTGATTTAACTTTAGTAGAATTAATTGATTGAATCAAATATACATCAGAACACCCTTAGCATTGCCTTTAGGAAACACACTATGTTGTTTCCTGTCTAGTAATTTGACTCCAGCCATACATTCATTAATGCTGGTGTGGGTATCCTCACTCTAAAAGATGCCAAAAAACACTAATAGCGTTCCTTTGTGGGAGATCTGAGTTTAAAACGATTATCTGTTTAAACCTTTTACATGATGCTTTTCTTTTTTCCACTATTAAAATGACAATCTGTCACACATATTGAGCTTAATTCTTTTTAAATTCATTTGTCATTTTTATCGTAGTACTAAAATAGTGCAATTTGTCCTACATCACACTTTTATAGCGTCAGTGCTAAATGCTCAAAAAAATTACCTACAGCCCTGAATATCATCGCCTGGATATTTGGCTGAACCATTGCTTTAACCTTCTGGAAAGACATAACACAAGGTTAGGTTTTAATAGCTGACTAGAAATGTATTCATCACCTGTTCAATTAGGATGGTGAGCTCTTTGTTTCAGGCTGTGCTTTTAGCGAGTGACTGGCTGGCTAACAGAGAGCTTGCTTGTGTCAGCAGTGAGTTTGGAGCTGGGTGCTGGACCGGTGCTCAAAGCAATTATGTTCCATTCTCTTAGTGCATGAATTTGTTTGAGCAACGTCAACTCCAATTTATGAAAAACAAGTCAGTTTTGCTTCTTAACGGTCTGTCATAGCATTAGCTGCGATTTCTGATGACATTTTCTGACTGTCTCTTTTCGTTTCTCTCTCTCTTTTCCTCTCTTTCTATTGTCACTCAGAAATGCTTTTGCTCTCTGCCTCTGTTACAAATGACACATCTGATTCAGGACAAATGTATGTCTGTGCCAGTCACTGAAGCATACAGTGTTTCAGAGGTCTGTTTTAGGCCTGTCACAATTATTATGTAATCGCCTGGTTACATTAATTGAGCTAATCGCAGATGTTTTCCACAGTTGTGATCTTTCACGATCATATGTTTATGGTTTAACAATCTGAACTGGGTGTGTTTTCATCAGCTGGGTTGAGACAGAAACATAAAATTGAAAGAAAACATGAGTAGCACAGTAACGGTCGTGAAATTGAAGCTGACGATTGTTACATAAATTATTGTGATTAACATTATATGTGTGCAGCTATTAAAACATAAGCCACTTAGGCCTCTTGCTGTTGACTCAAATGTCTAGTCGCACAGAATCGTGTACAGCTGTTTTTTTTTTTTCTTGAGTGTGAAAATACAAGCAAAATAAAAAAGACACTCAAACATTACTTATGCTCAGCTAATTGTGATTATATAAACATTGTGACAGGCCTCGTCAGGTACCTCAGTAGTGAGTAATGTTTGTTTGAGCTTGAACTGTGCTGTCAATCAGGAGCTATGTCGACAACAAGGAAGTAAGATAGCCAGACAATTTGGCTGCGTTAGACTTGTAATTTAAAGGACCAGTATTATACATTTTTCTTGTTTTATTGTTTTCTTTGAGGCCAGCTTATGACATTTACACTTACAATTTTTATATGACCATTTTCAAACGTGTCTTTATCCCTGAGAGTTAGAGATGGCACCAGTCTAATACCTGGGCTTGGTATTTCGCCTGCATTGTTAAAAAATGCTGCATCAGCTATCGGTGGAAAGAAAGAATAACTCTGTCACTAGCCTCGCCTGCAAATAGCTTGTAGTGCTGCGAAACAATACACAATAACATCAGTTACCGCATGTTAATGTCCCATGAAAACACAAGGGTTGGGAAAGAATATCAGAGTAACTTGAGCATAGAATAGAAATATACACAGGGATGCACAGCGCAACAGTTTTGCTTGCATTTGCGATAAAAAAAATTCTTACTCTGTGCACAGTTCTGGACGTACATCTGCACAACAGGGATGGTCACCCAAGACTATTTCGACTTGTTGCAATGATTGTTAGCGCTTTGTTTAGTAATACTTTATTATAAGACAAATAATGTGGCTTATTTTCATTTTGGCCATAACGCACACCACAGCAGAAACCAGATGGACCAGATATGAGGAGAGGATTGAATTAAAGCCTTCTCCTTCACTAATAACTTCATGAATGTTAATTCCTCTATGACTCTGGTAGCTTGTAACATATATGGAAAGTACGGTGGGTGCACCTCCATCCTCAGATTTGTGTTGCCTTGTCGATACGTACTACACTCTCAGAAAAAAAAATAGTAAACCATCTCTGGGGCAGTGCCCCTCTTGTTGCTGGTTTCCTCAAGGGTACATCTCAGTACCTTTAGTCAGGGATAATAACTCTTTGAAATCACATTTTCAATTTGTTTAGACTCCACACCCCATCTCGTCATTTTTATTTTATTGTTCTGTTTTAAAACATCATGTTGTGAAAAGATAAAAAAATGTACTTTTCCACAAATGTTACTTAAAACCACTGTTGTACCTTTGACGGTACATTTACATTGTTTGTACTATTTTAAATGAAAATGTACAGTACCTGCACTGTACCTAACAGTGTATCATAGCACATGTTTATAGACAGTTAAAGGTTGTTCCCTAAATAAAACTCTAGGTAGGATAGTCAGATAGCTTAAATCACCTGATCCAGCTTCTTATTTGCCAGCTCCTTGTTTGAAATTTCCCATTCAACCTTGAATGGTACAGCAGTTACATGCTGGGGCCTCAGGCGTCATAATAATTGCTGCACCACTCAAGATGGAACAGGAGAATTTTAACTAGAAGCTAGTGGATAGGAAACCAACTTGAGCCTCGTATATAAACTACAGGTAGGGTAGGTTGACAGTCTAACTGTCCTTAGAAAATGTTTCTAGAATTTATGAAATAACTGTTATATTTTAAATGCCTAAACCAGCCTATGTCTTTTTTGCAGTAAGTTATGGAGAGTAGTATCAATGAGTATCAGTGTCCATAAAATCTTAACGATACCCATCCCTAGCCACAAGAGAAAAGACTGGAAAACAGCTGAAAACGGTTAGCTTGTTGAGTTCCAAGAGACAGTAAACTCACGTGATGTTACCTATCAGAGTTTCATGTGGACTGTTTTTCTTTACTATTAGTTAGAAAGGATATATTGTTATGTCAGTATTCATTTTAAGTAAAGTTACAATTACAGCTGTAAACTGGAGCTGGGAGTGCTGGAGCTGAGACACCAAGACCTACAGCAGTAGAGCTGAGTGTATGGGTGGTGAGTACAGTACAGTTGGGGATGATGCAGGTGGTAACCAGAGCAGTAAATATCAGCATCTCACTAAGATATGTAGTCTGACAGTGGACATGAAAAATGAAATGAATACCAATCAACCTCCACAGTAGTTAAAAATAGATTAAAAAAAAAATTATTTATGTTGGCTGATATGCAAATCTTTAGTATCAGTATGAGACTAGCAAAAGTGGTGCCTTCTCTGCTGTTTCCGGTTTTGTGCCTTTACATCTAATGTATTGTGCTCATTCAAAAAGCACCCATCTGAAATGCTCTTCAGAGTTAATGGGCGGAGCTAAACTGCTGTAGGCTGAAAAGGTGGATATACATTGGTAATGGCAGTTTCATTGCTATTGACCGTATGACGTGGGGCATGAACAGTACATTTTAAAACCAACAGTGTTTACATACTGCAGCAAGCTATTGTATTTAAAAAAGTGTCCATGCTGTGGGACCTTTAATAGATGCATATAATAAACAAAAAAGACAAAATTGCAGCTATATATGTGGCAGTGAATAATCAGATAAAACATCTGTGATGGACTTGGTTTGTTTTTCTTTATACAGAACAGTCAGTAATAATAAAGTAGATTAGCATATCCACACTGTATTAGCATTAGTATATGAGTGCCTCTGAAAGGGACAGATTTTGGCTCCTGCTATGAGGGGCGCCAAAGACATAGTCAAATATTGAAGTTTCAACTCTCAGATGTTGCTAGAGCAACTAGTGCCAAATTCTGCCCTGGTGGGCCACAGCTAAACAGAAAGAGCCAAGCTGTGAGTAAATCCTACCGGATGGTGAGTTTTATTCAGTTTGTAAAACAAGAATTTTAAAACATGAACTTCTGAGCATTGTTATACCAAACCAACTTTCCAAACTTTCCAGATCCCTTTAGGTATTGTTGCCAACACATGATGCATGCAGAAGTCCGTGTGTTGCCATTTGCTGCCCCAAACATGATTGGTGTTAATTGATGGGAATAAACAAGGATGCTTGTGTAAACGCTAATAAAAAAAAACTCTTTAAAATCTCTTTATTTCTACAAGAGTCAATTCATGGCTATTCTTTGAGATTTTTAACCTTCTGCCAATCTTAATGGGGAGTAGCAGGTTGAAAGCTGATAGTTAACGTGCCAGCCTCTGTTTCGTTTCTCTGTCAGAAAGCAGGAATGGAGGGAAAGGTGTAATAACATACACACACCTTGTGTACAAAATGTGTGATGTGTCATGGCTGTTATTTCGGTCTCGTCTAATGGAACATACTGCTCTCTGTAAGCGAGGAAACATTAGCAGGCTGCACACATGCACAGAAAATAAATTAGTCTCTGGTATTCATTTTATTTTCATTCATACTTCAAATGAAGAACATACGACCCTCGTGATGTGGATCTGTGTGTATGAGATCAAAAGCAGTGGTGATAAATGAATAGACGCTCCGTGTTTCTGTCAGTAATTGGTGGAGACCTGTTGATAAGGTGCATAATGGTACCAGGTCCTTTATATCCTCTTTAATGAGGAAAGCCATAGCTGTACCAGTAAAGCTATTCACACTCAGGGTTTTGGCTTGTGGGTTAGGTTCCAGTTGTTCATTTTTGCATAGTTCAGTTCTTGAGATGTAAACAGTCATTCAGAGTGGTTTAATGTGAAACTGAATTGTAGAGAAACAGAGAGATTTTAAACTTACAGATTTTTATAATGGTGGTGATGGAAACCAGGGGTCATGATATTGCCATGTCTACATTTTATTTGCCATCCAAAACGACCAGTGAATCTAAACGTCATCTGTACTGTTAAAAAACAAATTGCCCCTCACCTGATCTCTTCTGTTTTTGATCAGTCACATTGAAATGTTTCAGATCATCCAGCTAATTTTATTATGAGATAAACACAACATGAGTAAACACAAAGATCGTTCGTTACCTTAATTAAAAAACAAGATTTATTCAAAACCTATATCACTTGTGAAAAAGTAATTGTCCCCTGAACCGAATAACTGGTTGTGCCACACTGGGCAGTAACAACTGCAGTCAACTGTTTGCAACAACTTGTGAGTCTTTTATATCGCAGTGGAGGAATTAAGGCCCACTCTTTGTTTCAGCTACATTGGATGGTTTTCGAGCATGAGCTAAACAAAGGGGTTCAAGTAAGGACTCGTCCACTCAAACCTTAGTTTTGTTTCTTTTTTGAGAGAGCCTTGTTTGTATGCTTCGGATTATTGTTCTGCTGCATAACCCAACTGTGCTTGAGCTTTAGGTCACAAACTGATGGGCGGATGTTCTCCTTCAGGATTTTCTGACAGAGAGCAGAATTCATGGTTCCATCAATTATGATGTCAATCCAGGTCCTGCAGAAGCAAAGCACCCACAAACCATCACATTACGTCCACCATGTTTAACTGTTGGTTCTTAGGGTGGAATGCAGTGTTTAGCTTTACACCGTAACAGGAACCTTGTCTTCCAAAAAGTTCCACCTTTGGACTCAGTCTGCAGAATATTATCTCAGAAGTCCTGGGTGTCCTCTGGAATTTTTTTGGCAAATGCACAATGAGCCTTTTTTGTGCTGTGTTCTTTTTGGTCAGTGGTTTGCGCCTTGCAGCTGTCCCATGGATGCCATTTTTGCCCACTGTCTTTCTCATTGTAGAATTACATTCAAGTAATTACATTGTAGAAGTACATTCAAGCGAGGTCCACAGTTCTTTAGATGCTCATCTGGGTTCTTTTGTGACTTTCTGGATGACTTGTTGATGTAGTAACGTGGAGTGAGGAGGCGGACGCACGTGCTGAGATAAGTGAGATTTATTAAAGACAAATCCAAAATCAGGGTTGAGACAGTCCAGGGTAATAGAGCCAACATGGATAGATAGGGGGGGCAGACATGACATAAGCCAGAATACAACAGAACAAACAGAACATCCAACAGAGCAACACCAACAACACAGACAGAGATTCAAACAAAGACCAGTAACCAGACCAGCCCAATGAATTTGGGACATTGTGTAAAACATAAATAAAAACAGAATATGATTATTTGCAAATCCTTTTCAACCTATATTCAATTGAATACACTACAAAGACAAGATATTTATTGTTCAAACAGATGAAAGACGTTGCTTGGATGGCAGCATATGTTGCTCCAAAACCTGTATGTACCTTTCAGCATTAATGATGCCTTCACAGATGTGCAAGTTGCCCAGGCCATGGGCACTAACACACCCCCACACCATCAGAGATGCTGGCTTTTGAACTTTGCGTTGATAACAATCCAGGCAGTCCTTTTCCTCTTTGGCCCGGAGGACACGACATCCATGATTTCCAAAAACAATTTGAAATGTAGACTCGTCAGACCACAGGACACTTTTCCACTTTGCGTCAGTCCATCTCAGATGAGCTCGGGTGTTTCTGGGTGTTGTTGATATATGGCTTTCGCTTTGCATGGCAGTTTTAACTTGCACTTGTAGATGGAGCGACGAACTGCGTTCACTGACAGTGGTTTTCTGAAGTGTTACTGAGCCCATGTGATATCTGTTACAGAATGATGTTGGTTTTTAATGCAGTGCCGCCTGAGGGATCGAAGGTCATGGGCATTCAGTGTTGGTTTTCTGCCTTGCCGCATACATGCAGAGATTTCTCCAGATTCTCTGAGTCTTTTGATAATATTATGGACTGTAGATGATGAAATCCCTAAATTCCTTGCAATCGCACATTGAGAAACATTGTTCTTACACTGTAGGACTACTTGCTCACACAGTTGTTCACAAAGTGGATGCTCTCAATCATGACACTCACCTGTTTCTAATTAATCTGTTCACCTTTGGAATGTTCCAAACAGGTGTTTTTTTTGAGCATTCCTCAACTTTTCCCGTCTTTTGTTGCCAGTGTCTCAACTTCATTGGAACGTGTTGCAGGCATCAAATTCAAAATGAGTGAATATTTGCAAAAAACAATAAAGTTTATCCGTTTGAACATTAAATATCTTGTCTTTGTAGTGTATTCAATTGAATATAGGTTGGAAAGGATTTGCAAATCATTATATTCTGTTTTTATTTATGTTTTACACAACGTCCCAACTTCATTGGAATTGGGGTTGTACATAAGGGTAACGAGGGACAGGTGCAAACACAGGTGGAGACAATCAGGGGTGGAGTCATGAAACGAGGGGGCAGGACGAGAAAACCAAAACAAATGCACATGGAAGATCAAAACAAAAGGGGCACATGGAGTAGTGGGAGGAGCCAACCATGACAGATGTGCTCTTGGTGACATTTTGGTAGGCCGGCCACTCCCGGAACAGTGGTGAACTTCCCCGTTTTACTCCATTTTTAAATATTGACTCTTACTGTGGAGACCCAGAGCCTTAGCAGTGGCTTTGTAACCCTTTCCAGACTGGTAAATCTCAGTGACTTTGTTTCACCTCTGTATTTGATTTTCTTTAGAAAGTAGCATCATGTGCTGCTTTATGAGACCTTCCAGCTGCTTCGCATTGTCAGACAGGTTCTATTTACGTGATGTTTGATCTAAACAAGTCTGGCAGTAATCAAGCCGTCAGTGTAGCTTTGAGGCTTTAAAGGAATAGTCCAGCAAAATAATTTACATGATTTTCCACTTACCCTAAATGCTGTTGAACAGCAAAGATGTTTAGTGTCAGAATTTTGCTGTTTAGTCTTGTAGCTTCAGTGTTAATGTTGCTAACAAAAACAGGAAGTCAATGGTCACCCTAACTTTTTCTGAAAATACATGCCAGAAACGTCTCTTGACCCACACAAACTTCATCCAGGTCTTAATTAAGGTTGTGCTGATGTGGTTTAGAACACAGTATAACTTAATATGAACAATAAAAAACACAAATTCTTAAACTTAAAAGAAGGGCCACCATTCAGGACAAGCAGAATCACTTTACTGAGCAGAGTCCGGTAGGATGACCGAAAGTGGGGATAAGGGAATTCATAACAGAGTCACATCACAGGGTGACATACGTAGAGAAGCTAAATGAGTGTACTCACTTAAATCAGTATTATCTTATAATTTGAGGACCACATGTTCTGTATGACCCTCAACTATATATATTTGAACCTGAATATAAAAGAAATAGAAATGCATCATTTGGATGCTGGACCCCCCCCAGACCCTGTGTACCTGCGTAATAAATTTTTCTACACTCCCCTGAGACGCATCTTCCCAGTGTTTAAAGGCATAATAGTACTAGAATGTGGGATATGTGGTTGATAATGTGGTTGATAACACAGTTTTAATTTTAACTTGCATGTGTAAATAAGGACTATTTGTGTCATTTACTACATCAATCTAATCTGAAGCAATCAGAATTATTCACATCAGACATCATCTTAACATCAAATTGAAACACACGTAATAGTATTAATTATCAGAATCAACAGGTAGTGCTCCTTTAAGATCGGCATCAACTGTCAAACACAAAGACATTAGTGAGCCTACTTTTGAATATTCATTTACACTGAATTGAGCTAAAACACACCTTCAGCTTTGTCACACAAGTAAAAGCTGATCCTGCTAAATGTTGTTGTTGTTGGCAGTTCACACTGAGGTGTTGAGTGTAGTCTGCTTGGGAAGCACATGACCATTCAGACAACTTTTCCATCCTCTGTGAGTAGCATTTAGGTCTTGCAATGCATGTCTGATGAAACACCAAGGATTTTTTTTTTTGGCTTAACATGAACAAACTGAGCTCCACATTTTAAAAAATGTTGACAAGCCATTGAGCAAGATAACGCCATCAGAGGTGCCGGAGTAACTTTCTGCTCAACACAACATGGTTTGAATCCAGAGGGAAGGGAATGTTCGTTTTGCCTTTCTCAATTAAACTTCCTCCTTTGAGACACAACTACATTGGAAAGGAAAGAACCAGCCCAGCAAGAGCCTGAAGAGATCTGAAGTCTGCCAGTGAGCTCTGAATTCTGTAGGGTCAGAGCACTTCTGCCTAACACAGTGGACAAGTTGAATTGAACTATCCATGCTCCTCCCATAAATGCTTTGTTGCAAATATTGCAGTGTTGGCCAGGCCTTAGAGCGCTGATAAGAATCTCATTCAACCTAATAAAAAAATGTAGGGATCCAGAATCTCTACACAAAATTAAGCTTACAGTTTAAAGCTACCGAGTGACTGTATTTGCGATGCTAAATACTGAAGACTTTGCCATGCTAAAATTTCTACTAATGGTGTGACTATTTTGACAAAAAGTGACTTGTTTGTTTACAGTTTCTTGTTTTGTTGGATCAGGCTACATGACATTGTCATAGCCAGCTAATTTTCAGCATTTGACGTAAATATGAGTGGTGAACATGTTTTGTAGTATGACATAATCAAAGAACAACAATGTGTGTCTGGGCAGGTGATGACACCCAATGAAAAGCCTGGCATCTCTGGCATGTTCCTTGACCTTAACCAATAGGATGACACAGTGCACGTTTGTAAACGTGAAGAAAAAGACGGATGCTGCTGTTGCAGGTTCATTTGTGGCAACAGCACCTCTGCCTTTTTGATGCCTTTTGACAAGTCCACCATTGTTTTTACTTTTCTTTTTCCTTTTAATTTCCTGACTACCTATAAACTCACGCATGAATGTGGGTGATGATTAATTGGCATCAAACTTGTAGTTGCCAGTTGCTCGATTAAGACACGGCACAAATTTAAGTCGAATCTGAATAGTGACCATTGTGGAAGACAGAACTATTGTGTAGTCTGGTCTAAGCATTGGGTTGTAAGAGATTTTGTCAGCTTTCTGTAAAAACTATTCAACCTCTCAACAGCAACTATGAAAGAATGGAGAGCATGGTCATTTGGGCGCGTGCAGGAGGGGGGGCAAATCAGCTCATGACTCTCATCTGCAGGGCCAGGACCTCAGTGTGACCCTCCTGCTCTAAGCAGAATGTCTCAGTATTTTGTGCCTGGATGTCCTCTTGCTGAATCTAACATTAACTATTTAAGATTGGCATTTAATTAGATGCTGCCTTAAATAAACACTGCTAAACACTGATAGAATTTGATTTAGTCTGTGTGACTTGGCAGTTTAATCGTCTGATTAACACACAAATTGTGAATTATTTATACTGCAAATTATCTTCCTACTTAAACTTTCTTAATCAAGATGCATTACTACTAATTAACCTAACGTACATGAAGCTACTCACAACGTCTGGTACTGACAAGCAAACAACAGTCTCTCATACTGATACGCAGTACATTTATGTTGTAGTTTAAAAGCTTCATTTGTTCATCTGTGAAGAATTAATAATGTTTTGCTTGTTAGTCCTGAAATTCCTGAATTTTCATTTGCCATACATTATATTGCCAAAAGTATTTGCTCATCTGCCTTCATACACACATGAACTTGAATGACATGGCATTCTTAATCCATAGGGTTTAATATGATGTCGGCACACCCTTTGCAGCTATAACAGCTTCAACTCTTCTGGGAATGCTTTCCAAAAGGGTTAGGAGTGTGTTTATGGGAATTTTTGACCATTCGTCCAGAAGCACATTTGTGAGGTCAGACACTGATGTTGGATGAGAAGGCCTGGCTCGCAGTCTCATTTACATTTACATTTACATTTATAGCACTTAGCAGACGCTCTTATCCAGAGCGACTTACAAGAAGTGCTTTGTCAATCTAGAGAAAGTATCTTTGCTAGTTACCAATAGCTTAGAGAAAAAGACAGTCCTGGGCTCAGATCCTGCTAGAAACAAATATGTCACTGCAGACACTGGGAGAAAAAGAAACAGAGTTGAACACAGAACTCTGTGCCATTCAATGCAATACAATAACAATAAGATATAATACAGAGTGCAGTACAATAAAATAAGTGTAGCTTATAATTAATAAAATAACTCCGCTCTAATTCATCCCAAAGGAGTTCTGTCGGGTTGAGGTCAGGACTCTGTGCAGGCCAGTTAAGTTCTTCCACACTAAACTCGTTCAGCCAAGTCTTTATGGACCTTGCTTTGTGCACTGGTGTGCAGTCATGTTGGAACAGGAAGGGGCCGTCCCCAAACTGTTCCCACAAAGATAGGTACATGAAATTGTCCAAAAACTCTTGGTCTGCTGAAGCATTAAGAGTTCCTTTCACTGGAACTAAGGCCCTGAGCCCAACTCCTGAAAAACAACCCCACACCATAATCCCCCCTCCACCAAACAAGTACCGTTCTCCTGCCAACTGCCAAACCCAGACTCGTCCATCGGCTTGCCAGATGGAGAAGTGTTATTTGTCACTTCAGAGAAATGTGTCCACTGCTCTAGAGTCCAGTGGCAGTACTTTACACCACTGCATTTGATGTATTGCATTGCACTTGGTGATGTAAGCCTTGGATGCAGATGCTCAGCCATGGAAACCCATTCCATGAAGCTCTCTACACTGTTCTTTAGCTAATCTGAAGGTCAGATGAAGTTTGGAGGTCTGTAGAGATTGACTCTACGGAAAGTTGGAGACCTCTGCACACTCTCCGCCTCAGCATCCGCTGACCCCACTCTGTCATTTTATTTAGCTTACCACTTTGTGGCTGAGTTGCTGTCGTTCCCAATCACTTCCACCTTCTTATAATACCACTGACAGTTGACTGTGGAATATTTAGTAGTGAAGACATTTCATGACTGGACTTGATGCACAGGTGGCATCCTGTCACGGTACCGTGCTGGAATTCACTGAGCTCCTGAGAGTGACCCATTCTTTCACAAATGTTTGTAGAAGCAGTCTGCAGGCCTAGGTGCTTGGTTTAATAACCCTGTGGCCATGGAAGTAATTTGAACACCCAAATTCAATTATTTGGATGGGTGTGTGAATACTTTTGGCAATATGTTGTAGGTGGCATTACTGTTAGATTCTCTGCAAGTGTATGAAATCTTGGCATAATTCATGGCAACAATGTTTCTTTAGGACCACATTTTAGGTCCCGACCTCGACCTGTACTTCGTCTGAAAAATGCTGAAACCCTTGTCTTGGAGCCCATCTCACCATCTCATATTCACCAGTACTACTCGAGAGCTGGTTCCTAAAAGCAGACTGACATTAATGTTGTGGCTGATCATTAAGCGCAATGGCCTCAGACTTTTGAGTGCCATCCCCCAGAGTTCTTGCTTTTCATTTTAAAGGAGCACTCACAGCGGAATTAAAATGTATGTTGTAAACATGCTTACGCAGCTCTTATTATGGACTGTAGATGATGAAATCCCTAAATTCCTTGCAATTGCACGTTGAGAAACATTGTTCTTAAACTGTTGTTCATAAAGTGGTGAACCTCGCCCCATCCTTGATTGTGAACGACTGAGCTTTTCAGGAATGCTCCCTTAATACCTAGTCATGACACTCACCTGTTTCCAATAAACCTGTTCACCTGTGGAATGTTCCAAACAGGTGTTTTTTGAGCATTCCTCAACTTTCCCAGTCTTTTGTTGCCCCTGTCCCAACTTCTTTGGAATGTGTTGTAGGTATCAAATTCAAAATGAGTGAATATTTGCAAAAAGCAATAAAGTTTATCCGTTTGAACATTAAATATCTTGTCTTTGTAGTGGATTCAATTGAATATAGGTTGAAAAGGATTTGCAAATGATCGTATTCTGTTTTTATTTATGTTTTACACAATGTCCCAACTTCATTGGAATTGGGGTAGTATTTAATTATGTATTATATGGCCAAGAGTATGTGGACAACCCTCCAAATCATTGCTTTCAGGTTTTGGAGCCAGACCCTCTGCTAACAGGCATACAAAATCAAGCACATTGGCATGCAGTCTCCGTAGACGAACACTGACAGTAGATTGGATCGTATTGAAAACCTCATTGACTTTAAACATGGCACTGTCTTAGGTTGCTACGTTTGCCACAAATCAGTTTGTGAAATTTCTGCCCTGGTGAACTGCAAGTCCTATTATTATGAAATGCCTCTAGCAACAGCAGCTGAGCCACAAAGCAGTTGACCATGCAAATTCACAGAGCGAGGCCACCAAATGCTGAAGTGCGTAGTGTGGAAAAAATCACCCACCACTCAGTACCAAGTTCCAGACTGTCTCTAGAAGCATCACCAACACAACAACTGTGCAACAGGAGCTTCATGGTTGTCTTGAGTTTCTATGGCTCAGCAGCTGCACACAGCAAAAGATCACTATGCACAATGCAAAGCTGGAGCTGTGTAAAGAATGCCACCGTTAGTACTCATGGTCACGTCTGGGTGTTTTTCAGGGTTTGGGCTCAGCTCCGTAGTTTCAGTGATGGGGAATGTTAATACTACAGCATACAAAGTCATTTTAGACAATTCTGTGCTTAAAGCCTTTTCCTGTTCCAGCATGACTGTGCATACATGTGTAGACTTGGTTTGATGAGTTTGACAGTGGCCTACTCAGTTTTGACCTGAATGAATTGGAACGTTGATTGCGAGCCAGGCCTTCTCATGCAACCTTAGTGCCTAACCTCACAAATGTTCTTTTGATCGGGTGTGCACAAATTCGTACTAACACTCTTGTTATCTTCCGCTTGGTGTACGTTCCTGTGTTGAATCTCATCATCTGCCATGACACAATCATTGAATCTGGTACATCCCAACAGAATGATCGGCTACCACTGACCTGCATAAAGTACACCAGGAATGAAAGAACAGATAGACAGTGTGTCTTAGTGCTTTGACGTATCACCTATATGTCTATTCTGTCATTAGTAGCCTTATTATAGCAGATTAACTCATTGTTTGATGTAAATGTAATTGTAAATTGATAACCAAAATCAAATGGACAAAGGAAAATCATTTTAAACAAACATTACAACAAAGTTTCAACCTGATTTTCTTTTAGTGAATTATCATTTCCAACCGGAAATTAGGTGCTGTTCTTTTTTCTCTCCTGGGCAAAAACAGAGGTTTGTGGTCAAGCAGCCCCACTCTCCTTTCCTCTCTCTACTGTGTTCATCTCCATTATAACCCACAAAAGACCAAAAATACCCTGAGCATGGTGCTGAGTCAGCAAAGCTCAGAGCTAGCACAAACAGTCAATGTTTCAGCATGCCAGCTCCATCAGCACTAAACTGCAAGCACTCAATTAGCTCCCACACACGCACCCTGTCTGCGTCTTTCTTAAATGAGATTGTTCCATCTGATGGCCTCAGAGATTTTATCCCTTATTTAGAGGGAAAATGAAAAATACTTGGAAAGGCAAACTTTATTTATAATATACATGCTGTCTATTTTCAGGCAGCATTAAACACTTATTTACAAAAAGCAAGTCGTCAGCAGGCCTTTTTTTCTCAGGACCAGCTGAGATGCCTGGAACTCTATAAATGACATTAAACATATTAGTGGCCCTAAAAGATTAAAAGAGAATAATCAGTTTGGATAAGTAACAATGTCGGAGGACTCTGTCTCTGAAATCACTGTGCTTTTTTCCCTTACAAATAATATTAATTACATTTTAAAAATACATATTTAACGGTCCAAAGCATCTCCATATACGGCTTACAGTTAGAAATGGCTCTGCTCTTTTAGACTGAAACTGAGTGATAATCCTAAAGCACCTTTAACAAGTAACATTTTCACATCAGTAACATATCAGTGTAGTAGCAGTAGTGAAGCATCTGAATACACCGAAGTAAATATCTTATAGTTCGGTTCTGTTGATACATACCTACATTAAGTAGATGTATTGTTGGTGTGTTTCTTCCATTACGCAAACCCTAACCTTACCCAAAACCTAAACCTCACCCTGGCCCTAATTCTAATCCTGATCCTCATACACTATATTGCTATATAAGTGTTCACTCACCCATCTAAATAATTGAATTCAGGTGTTCCAATCACTTCCATGGCCACAGGTGCATAAAACCAAGCACCTAGGCCTCCAGACTGCTTCTACAGACATTAGTGAAAGAATGGGTCGCTCTCAGGAGCTCCATAAATTTCAGCGTGGTACCGTGATAGGATGCCACCTGTGCAACTAGTCCAGTTGTGAAATTTCCTCACTACTAAATATTCCACAGCCAACTGTCAGTGGTATTATAAGAAAGTAAAAGCGATTGATGCCTTGTTTTCTGGAGTGACGAATCACGCTTCTCTGTATGACAATCCGATGGATGAGTCTGGGTTTGGCGTTTGCCAAGAGAACGGTACTTGTCTGACTGCACTGTGCCAAGTGTAAAGTTTGGTGGAGGGGGGATTATGGTGTGGGGTTGTTCTTCAGGAGTTGGGCTCGGCCCCTTAGTTCCAGTAAAAGGAACTCTTAATGTTTCAGCAGACCAAGAGATTTTGGACAGTTTCAAGCCCCTTTGTGGGAACAGTTTGGGGATGGTCCCTTCCTGTTCCAACATATAGGGGACAAAGCAGGTCCATAAAGACATGGATGAGCCAGTTTGGTGTGGAAGAACTTGACTGGCCTGCACCGAGCCCTGACCTCAACCCAACAGAACACCTTTGGGATGAATTAGAGCGGAGACTGTGAGCCAGGCCTTCTCGTTCAACATCAGTCTCTGACCTCACAAATGTGCTTCTGGAAGAATGGTCAAAAATTCCCATAAACACACTCCTAACCCTTTTTGAAAGCCTTCCCAGGAGAGTTGAAGTTGTTATAGCTGCAAAGGGTGGCCTGACATCATATTAAACCCAGTAGATTAAGAATAGCATGTCACTCAAGTTCATATGCGTGCGAAGGCAGACGAGTGAATACTTTTGGCAATATACTGTGTTTTTTTTTTTTTGTTTGTTTTTGTTTTTTCTGTTTTGTCTGTTGTGTTTGTTTCATTTAAAAAGGACCACACAAAGTGTCACTGTTTTTGTGCAAGTTCACTTATAAACCTATATTTCTCATGAACGCTTGTAATGCTGACTTCTCGAGATCTCTTTTGCTCTATTGGATGCATGTATGTCCACCTTATGACCACCTTTTATAATGAGCTTTGTAGTACATTTAGAATGGTCAGGGTGTGGTCTGGCTATTAATGATGTATGTGCCGTCACACGTGCCACACTTCTTCTGTCGCTTCTCTCCTGCACATGCCTGTCTGCACTTTGGTTGTCAGCTATTCAGCACCTTGATCGATACAGATTCACATGATGAATTTTCAGTTTCTGGTCTCTAAAGTGTAAGTACCAGGCCTTTTTAAGTGGGAAGTAGCCCTTCAAATTAATAATTTTCACTTGCGATGTCTTTTACAAACTAACCCTATGTGGCGGAAAAACCGCAAAACTGGCAACTTTGCCCACACATACATGCACCTCACCAAGTCTCAGGCCACATGTTTTAACTTGCTACCTCCCTCTCTCCTCTCGTCTGTGGGTAATTAGCAGTGTTCCACTTGATGAGATTAAAGCAAGGGATTAATCAAAGAACTAATTGATAGACACGACCGCAGAGAGCACCAGTCTCCCACAGCGGTCTCTCTCTCTCTCTCTCTCTCTCTCTCTCTCTCTCTCTCTCTCTCTCTCTCTCTCTCTCTCTCTCTCTCTCTCTCTCTTTCGCACATCCACACACACTCACTCTCTACCATTACCTTGAAGTGTGGAGATGAAGCACAATTGACATTGTTGGTCCTCCCAGGCTTCTTCCATTAGTCAAAGACAGAGAAGCATGTTGATGAAGTCTCCTCTACATTACTAAGGTCTACAAAGTTATGACTGTAATTAAAAATGCAAATGCATCTATATGGAAATAGCAGAAATCAGCAAACACCAAGATTACAAGACGCTCTGCCACATGAATTTTTGACAGCAAAAAGCCCCATTTTGCTCTTGATTTGCTAAACGAATGGAACCAGATAAGCTTCCTGCTGCAGTTCCTGCAGGGAACACTTACAGCTCTGTCCCCTTTTCTTCTTTCCTCCCCTTTGATTTCCTAGTTATTCTGGTCTCTAGTTCACAGTCCCTCTACAGGGCCTTCATCATCAGTGGCAGGCCTGCTGCTTTAATGATGATGAATGCCCTCGGAGAGGACTGAGCTTTCACTTGGTCAGGTCACTGGCCTAGTCTCTCAAGGCTCATTTTAAATGCATGCTGATAAGTCAGGAAATATTCTGCAGCAGGAAGTTAAAGATCTGTCACTGGTGGAGAGAGTGAGGGAGTGGGTGGCCACTTTACAGCCTTTTCTTACAGCTTTTCAGCACACATACCTGAAAGGTGCAGCAGAGTTTGTAAAATGTTAATACCATTGTGAAAACGTAGGAAGTGCTCTGTGATTTTCTCAATTTCTGAGCTGATGATGACGCTTAAAATTCTCATCAGTTTCATGAAGTTTTCATGGATCATGGATTAATGTTACATGGTCATAACTAAATCAACTTATTGCATTTACATCTACATTATTGTGTGTAAATATTTCACATTATTAGCAGTGACTTGGTAGGTAAACGCAGTGGTAGTTTTTTTTTTTTTTTTTAGGTAAACAGTTTTGTTTTACCCAGGAACTCGTAGTCCACTGCACAAAGTATCACATCTTCAACAGCAGAAACCTGGAACTGTGCTTTTTCAGTGGCCATCATTTTATTTCATTTCCATGTGAAGTCACTAAGAACTATTACATTACCAAAATTGTTTGCTATTTTTATAATTACAATTTTTGCAGGGTCCACAGAGGTGACATAAACTAGTTAGGAAGGGAGTGCTACAACTGTTAGTATTTAATGTAACTAATTAGACACTTTTACAATTACATAGTAAATTAGACATTTAAGTCACATGGTTTTGTGATGGTTCCAGCCGTCTCAAGCAGGTGAAACATAAACTACAGGTAGAACCTCAAGTTCTGTTGGTTCCTGTTTGGTTCAGTTGTTGTTTTTGAATGTGCAGAGGAAAAAGCCCTTATTTGGTGTAGCAGTACTGCTCCTGTCTGGTGAGGGAGTAGAACACCCTCTGTACTGTGTGTATGGACCTTTTATCCATTTGAATGAGCTGAAAGGAATATGAATTCCCAGCAGTATTGACTCCATGTGCATCACTGTATGAGAGAACTAAAAGTAAAGTGCTAAATTATTGGTTGTAATTATAGGCTGTGTCTCCATTATTGGACTGATAATAAATTACATGTTTTGTATTTTGTATTTTTGCGTTATTGGTTGCTGATATATTGTGCATCCATAGTTTTCAAATGAATCAATCCAGATCATCTGTTGTTCATGTCCTTTGTGTGTGTGTGTGTGTGTGTGTGTGTGTGTGTGTGTCTCAGCACCAACTGTAAAAGGCTAAAGACAGGAGGGTCACATTTGTGGAGTATGACACTATACTATTCCACTTCTGCAAAACAGTTCTTGTTTATTTTCTAAAGCACAAATCCAGTAGTCATTTAGATGAATGAAAGAGTAACTGAGAAACACTGAACGTTTGAAGCAGGCATGGTGGTAACGTCCTTCGCAGTCACCGTTTGTTCCCAGACTCTGGGACAGGACACAGAAGACAAGCTTTTCTCAGCAAGACAGAACTGAGCACACACTGCTCATATCAAAAGAACACGTATCAAAGCTTAGACTAAAACTAGAAACTAATCAAGAAAAATCTGAAACCAAAAAACATAGAAAAAGAGAATTTAAAAATCCTACAGAACAGACGGATAACATACGTACTTGCAAACACACGTGCGCATGTACATATGCGCACACGCATACGGACGCACTTAAAACCACTGGGCCAAATACAGTGTCATTCAGCCCAGTAAGGACCTTGAGAGCAGCAAATGTTTCAGGTAATACTTAAAAAAAAAATGTATTTTACAGCATTTTCTCATTTTCCGAGTCTTTTTTTTTTGTTGTTCTTTACAGGTTATACTTGAACTGTATATTGTATATTCTTTGCCAACTACTTTTTTCACATTCTGACCACAAGGAACAAGTGCGATTGTTTCGAGACACTGCTTTGAGAGAAATCATGCATGTATAATCAGTCTAATCAACCTATAAACCTAGAAAAGGGGAATGTTCAAGACGAAATAAAAGCGTTCCTCCATTACGCGGTCCTTTCAGTCCCATATTTGTTCAGCCAGTGCATCAGCAGGTGTCTCTGTCTGCTTCACCATGCAGAGATTACCTCTACAAGTCTGAAAGCAACACAAAACAAGGCAGGCAAGTGTCTGAGCAAAAAGGCATTCTCAATTTGTTTTTTGTTTTTTCATTCTTTAAAAAAATCGTTTTCAAAAGCAGTCACACTTCTTTAGGTGTGGTTGTTGCTTGGGGAATCGATTGGTCTTGTAATTAAGACCACAGGTTTAGACTTCTGAGTGGGAGTACCACTCATTCTTGTACATCAGCTTCCAAATAATCAGACTCTCCTCTTTTGTTTTCTGTTTTGTTTTTTTTTATTACAAATGTCTGCCAAATGTCCTCCTGTTCTTTCCTCTTCTTTGTTGTAGTCATTTTTTTTTCTTCTGCACCAATAATGGGAGATGAAAGAAAAGTGAATGTGGAAGGAGAGGGGCAGAGGGAACGAGGGAGCGTGCTGCGCGGTGAGAAAGGAATTTAAAATGGCAACTGACCCTGAGGAGGAGTCCAGTACAAAAACACACCACGAAAGGCACTTGATCAACGACAGTGCTTCTGTTTCTAACGAAATTCAAGTCAAGAGAGAATGAAACAAGATTTTAGACCACTCTTAAGTGATAGAGCAACGAGACAGAGAGAAAGAGAGAGAGAGAGAGCAGTCATTGTTTTATGTTTCCAGAGCACATGGAGTACTTGGTCTCTCATACCAGCGCTGTCTCAACTCTCCAAACAGCCTGAAGAGCGGGGGGAAAAAATAACCCTCACATAGATAAACTTGCCACAGCGGAGAACTGAAATGTCGGAGGAAAAACACACTGGCAGAGTGCAGTAAGGGTCTGGAGCAGGCTGTAAATTTCTCTGACTCCCTCTCGTTTGCAGATAGTCTTCCACAGGGATGCTCAATGTGGTCCTAGACTCGGTTCCTATGGCTCTTCAGTTTAATGTTTGAACCGAGCACTTTTCTCACTGCTCGTTTAGCCCCCGCCCCTCTCCTCAGTGCTCCGCCCTCAGTCTTCCTCCCCACCCCCGTAGAGGTCGGCCAGTTTTTTGAAGCGAGGCCCCCAGTCATTGAGGTAGTCGTAGTCCTGCTCTCCAGAGCTGGATGAGTCCAGCGAGCTGACTGAGCCGGCTGTGGAGCCACTGCCTTCATAGTCGAACACCAGCAGGGAATCATATGGGGGAGCCGTTGGGTCATTATCTGCTGCCCGCAGACCCTGCAGAGACAGAAGTAGATTTAAATGAAAAATGTTACTGCTGTGTTACCAGTCTTTGCCTACCCTTTTAATTGTGTTGTCAGTATAATTTCAAACCTCATCAGTTTTTATCAAAATGCTAGCTGCCTGTATTGTGTGAACATATCATTACCAAAAGAAATGTTCCAATATTGCTTAGAATAAAAGTTTTGTTGTATGTTAACAGAATGAATGCCTTTTCTTTTCCTGTAAATATAGTATCAGATAGAAAGTTTTGCTCTGACAGTAACAATACACGGTACAGCCTTCAACATGTTTGTAGGATTGTGGTGGGAAAGGTGCAACCAACATCTAAGACTGAACTTTGGAAGTGTGTAAAAATATCCCTGTAGATTTCTTTGAAAAACCAAGAAATTTCCTAAAGAATGGAAGTTGCAGTAAAGGGAAAGGGTGGACACAGTAAATACTGAAAAATATAATTGTTCAGGGATGCTTCGTTGTGTAATTGTCTGTTAAATGTTCTCTGTTTTGTGTTTGGGTTACTTAATGGCCATTTTGATTGGAAAATAAATAAATAAAGGGTGGTCTCTGACTTTTGTCCAGTACTGTATATGCTTTGAAGTTCTGCTGTATATTATACAATAATATTGTACTAAAATTTTACAAAATTATATAGTATTATTGTCATATTCCACTGAAGTGAATACTTCATATTATACTGAGGAGCGGATGTCTTCCAAATGAACCTGTGTCCTTTCTACAGAGGATGAGGTAGACATCACTAGTCCTGGATGTTTTTGATGTTTTCTCTGTTCTATCACACTTACTAAATCTGTGTCAAATCAGCAGGGAAATCACCAAACTGTACTGGACACCTTCAGGACCAGAACTGAATATCCTTTTATGGTCTGTATGAATAATTTCCCATCCCAATACAAAAATACAGTGAACAGCAAATGTTTGCCAAAGCGTCTCCATTCTTCCTTTTTGTCCTACAAATTACTGTGTTCTATAGCTTTAGCCCATTTCACACTAGACACGGTAACCGAGCTACATGATGCAGTGCTGTATGCACTATGCTCCTATTCAGTCCTGCAGTTGTAACGTATGTGAAGTGCAAAAATGTTTTGCGCCTGTTTGACGCATGCTGTGTTTACCATGCCGGCAGCTACTAGGCAGAAACAGTAATAAAATGCAGTATTTATGCTATAATATAGACTGTTGACTAGTAAACAAATCAACAAATGTAGTTTTAATGTTTTAACAAGGTGATAGTAATCACAATGTTTCGAATCCACATGCATCTTTTTGTACATTACATGGTGAAAAAGCTAGAATCATCAAGGCTGCCAGTCAGGTCTCTTGTTGCTGATCTTTTTGTCATGTACATTTTAAGTTTATGCAAAAAAAAGGCAATATAGAGACTTATATTACATGAAAATGTAATACATGCAAAGAGAAACTGTATCACATCCGGTGTGAAATAAGTGTAAGTGCATCTAGTGTGAAATGGGCTTAAGCCGACGGTTTAAAATAGAGGGACTGCAGTGGACCTACATCAATAATAAAGTCTCCAATGTCTCCAGGGTGAGGCAGAGTGGGTCGTACGGGGTACTGAGACTCAGGGATGATGGGTCTTTCGTCCACTCTCCTCACTCCTGCTGGCTTACTCATCATGTGGTCCAGCGTCTCGGGTTGCTGCAGCTGGCTCAGGTCATAGTCCTGCAAGGGGGGGTTAAAAGGGTGATAAGTAATGGTTTCATGTTTCACCTGTAGGGGCTGACATTATGGACCTCCTGCTAGGCAACATGGCTTATCTTTTTGCTAGTGGCATGTGATAGGTGAAGTAGCAAACCGCAGCTCTGCTCCCAACTACAATGCATTACAGTAATTATTACTGAGATATGGACAAAAGTATTGGGACACCAACATGTTATAGCTATAGAAACTTTTATGACATCCCATTCTAAACCCATAGGGATTATAATTGAGTTGGTGCTCCTTAACAGCTCTTTCACTCTTCTGGGAAGCTTTGTACAAGATTTTGGTTTATCTGTGGGAGTTTTTGTCAAGAGGGCCTGGCTTGAAAAAACTCTGTTCATCCATCCATCCATCCATCCATCCATCCATCCATTTTCTAAGCCGCTTCTCCGCCAGGGTCGTGGGGGCATGCTGGAGCCTTTCCCAGTGGTCATCGGGCGGAAGGCAGGATACACCCTGGACAGGTCGCCAGTCCATCGCAGGGCAAACAGACATACAGACACAGACAGTCACTCACACCTAGGGGCAATGTAACATGTCCAATTGGCCTGACTGCATGTCTTTGGATGGTGGGAGGAAACCAGAGAACCCACGCAGACACGGGGAGAACATGCAAACTCCACACAGAGAGGACCCCGGTCACCCAGCAGGGGAATCGAACCCAGGCCCTCCTCGCTGTGAGGCGACAGCGCTAAAGGTGTTTGATGGGGTTGAGGTCAGGGCTCTATGTGGGTCAGTCAAATTATTCCACACAAAACTCACCCAGCCATGCCTTTATGGACCTTTTTCAAGCACTGGGGCTCAGTCATACTGAAACAGAAAAGGGCCTTCCTTTTCCTCCACAAAGTTGGAAGCATCCAGTTATCCAAAATGTCTTGTTGTGCTGAAGCAAAACATTTTGCTTCACAGGAGTGGTTAGGCCAACCACTGAAAACAACCTTACAGCATCATCCTTCCTCCACCAAACTTTACTATTGGCATTATGCAATCAGACAGGCACTCGCCAAACCCAGACTCATCCATCAGACTGACCGAGAACCGTGATTCATCACTCTACAGAATGTTTTTCCAGTGGCGGTGTGCTTTGTTATGGTTTGCATGCAGGTGCTCAGCCATGAAGCTCCCATCACACAGCTTCTGCACTGATGTTGATGGCAGAGGAGGTTTGGAATGCTGCAGTTATTAAATCAGCAGAGCGTTGGTGACTTTTATGCACTATGTACTATGCACTCAGTGACCCACTTTAACTAAACACGTTCTGACAATTTGTGGCTGAATTGCTTTGGTTGCCAAACGCTTCCACTTTGAAATAACACTCGCTGTTGATCGTGGACTATCCAGAAGGGGAGAAATTTTGTGAACTGATTTGTTGCAATGGCGGCATCCTATAACAGCACCACGCTCAAATTCAGTGAGCGCTTTAGAACAACCCATTCTTTCACAAATGTTAGTAAAGGCAGACTGTGACATTATAGCCAACTAAAATGCTCATAGATCCCACACAAAATTCTATCATTACTATTTCATTAGTCAGTTCTCATTATTTAACAACTAGTTAATGAAGTAATAGTCCAATGTCAAATCTGGTAAATACAAAACAATATGATTAGTGACAGTATAGTCCTGTGCAAAAGTCAGAGATCCCCCTTCTTTTTTAAATTTCCAGTCAGAATGATCACGTTATTATTTTTTTCATAATTTATTATGTCCATCCTTCATTTAAGTCAATCCAGGTCTTGCATGGTTGTTAAAAGTCCCCTTTTCTCTGTATCTTTTATAGTTGATTATCTCTTTAGCTAATCTCTTCAGAAGAAGGAAAAAAAAACTTAATAGCCAGCTTGACTGGAAACCAAACAAATGAAGAGCAGTCTCTGACTTTTAAACAGTACTGTGTGTATCTGAGATCATACCTGTGTGTGTGTGTGTGTGTGTGTGTGTGTGTGTGTGTGTGTGTGTGTGTGTGTGTGTGTGTGTGTGAGAAAGTGTATAATGCTAACCTGGTCCTCCTCTCCTCCTCCCTCCTCATCATATTTCAGTATATTGTCCCTCACGTCATCCTCTGGATCGATTAGCAGAGGCTTGGTCTGACGTTCTTTCTCTCTACGCTTCATCCAAACCACAAAGAGCAGCACCATGCCTGAGCATACACACATCAATAAATAAAGCAAGAGATCAGCTACCTTGAAAAAGCTAAACCAAAAGCTTTAATAGTGAAAAGATTATTTAAAACTTGTTTGCTGCATTGATGGCCTTAAACAAAGGCTATTTTCTTTCACTCTGTATTTCGATGTGCTTTGTTCCTTGGGTAAATGATCAGCAGATAAAGTATTCAGTTGTCCACCCACCCGTTCCTGCACTTACTGAGCAGTATGATGATGCAGATGAGGATGGCTATAATGGCTCCAGTGCCCAGGCTGGCTGAAGCTACTGCTCCGACCGCAGTGCAGTCTCCGTGCTCGTCACAGGGACACACCTTCACCCTGATCATGGAGCGGTTAGTCAGGGGAGGGTTTCCTGAATCCGACACCATGATGGGCACTCGATACACACCGGCCTCTAGGTAGGGAATCCGCAACCTCAGCTGGGCATACTCTCCTGGAGGACACATAAAGGTACATTAGAGGTTTGGGACGATTCTTTGTGATCCTTTAAGCGTCAAGGAAAATATCCCTTTTTCTGAAGCAAGATGCTGGTGCTTGTGCTGGGTGTGAAATATTACATATCTGCAAGCACACAGCATAAATACAACTACAGCATAAGATTATCAATTATGACCTATTATCATTCTTGTTATTAGTTACAGCACAATATGCAGTTCTGAACATGCTGAGTATCTTCAGTACTTCTGGAACACCAAACAGCTTATTATGATAAAGACAGATTTCAGTAAATTATTGAGAGCATGTACAGTGGTGTTTCAAAGTTTGTGAACCCTTTAGAATTTTCTATATTTCTGCATAAATATGACCTAAAACATCATCAGATTTTCAGTCTTAAAAGTAGATAAAAGAGAACCCAGTTAAACAAATGACACAAAAATATTATACCTGGTCATTTGTTTGGCAAAAGTATGTGAACCTGTAGGATTAGCAGTTAATTTGAAGGTGAAATTAGAGTCAGCTGTTTTCAATCAATAGGATGACAATCAGGTGTGAGTGGGCACCCTGTTTTATTTAAAGAACAGGAGAAGAACATCTATCAAAGTCTGCTCTTCACAACACATGTTTATGGAAGTGTATCAGTGTATCATGACCTAAACAAAGGAGATTTCTGAGGACCTCAGAAAAAGAGTTGTTGATGCTCATCAGGCTGGAAAAGGTTACAAAACCATCTCTAGAGTTTGGACTCCACCAATCCACAGTCAGACAGATTGTGTACAAATAGAGGAATAAGATGAATGAATTAATTGCATTTTGTGTTGTTAACAACAAAAAAGTTTTTTTTGTATTTGAAAAATGTGTGTTTTGTTATAGCTATATAAGTGGACAATATAAGCTTCATCAGAATGTATTTGAATTTGAATTACTCTCAGTAATTCAAGAACAAGTTCACTTGCACCTGAGCATGAAAATCCTGTTAGTTTATAGAAAGAGAACAGGCTCTTGAGTAGAGCTGGAACTTTCCATTTAGCTGCATTTGTTATTTTGTTGCTCTTTGATTTATCCGTAGTTCTCCCACAAATACTGTTCATTGTAGTCTGCGGAAGGTGCTGAAGCTCTTGCTTTAAAAACATAAACAGCTGGGCTTCAGCCTGTACTACTATAGATGGTTCTAAGGGTCAAACTACAACACATTATTAAAGCATTACCTTTTACAGCAGTAGTAGGTATTTTGTTCATTTATCCTTACCAAATGTTAGATTTTACTCCTGCACCCACATCTTAATGAAAAAAGTTATGACACCTTTGCGGCTTCACTGTGTTAAGCAACAGTACTGTACATACTAGTGGTGTATTAAAAAGGAGTGACTCACCATTTAGCCGCGAGATGGTCCAGTTGCGGCGGACTGAGGGCGGGAAAGAGGGCAGCTCAAAGACATATGGCCCTGCGTTGGGTTCAGAGTCTGCGTCGGAGGCAGTGATGTTGATCCTGGAGCTGGGCCGTGACCTCTCGCACAGCTGAGCCTCTTTGGGCACTAGCACTGGCACATTATCATTTACATCTATCAGATAGATCTGTAGAGTGCCTGTTCCTGTTGCAGGAGGAGACCCTGCAAGAGATGCACATGCAGAAAGTAGGTGATAACCAGATTTAGAGATAAGCTGAAAGACAGGGTTAGAGGTGGAGCAGCATGTAATTTCCAGGAGATAACGTCCCTTTTGAGGAAAGCATTGCTAAAGCAAAATAAATATTTTTTTCTTGAAAGAATATGTTTTTTCTTTTACCTGGATGTGGCTAATGTTGCTTTTGAGACTTAAGTAGTTTTGACAACTCCAGTATTAGGAATGAAAATGAAAAAATGATTGATATAAAACAACATTATTAGCTGTTGTTTAACTGAATTGTTCACTTGAACCTGTTACTGCTTAATAACCCATGAAACAGAAACATTCCATAGTTTATGTATGTGTATAAATGTCTTTATCAATACAAACGTAACTTCTGTGTTTACTGGATTAATAGACCTACTGCTTAATTATATTAGGTGTAAACGCAGCCCTTCTAAACTGGTTTTAATTTGGTTACAACCAGTTCAGGAAAGTTGGAGTTGCAAGGCAAGAATGAAACTCTGGGCAAACCGATTAATGTTAAAATTTTGTTTCTGAGCTGCTGTAATGTTTAGCTCTGTTTTGTTGTTTTGAATACTAAACATTCTGTATTATTGAAATGCTGTCTGACTTTTGGGTGGTCAGACCCTGTGAGATTCCACTTCATACTAAAACTGCTGGAGTGAAGACCAAAGCCTAGCTGGATGGGAAATAGGTAGAGGAAACAAACCCTTAAAAAGTGGAGAGTGACAGAAAATGAAAGAGAAATTGGGGAGCGGCACTGAGTGGAAGGAAATGACGGAGGTCTGATGGAGAGGTTTACACCCTGTATTCCTCTTAAAAACTCCCCATGGTGACAGATATGACAAATGAAACGATGCATAAATACTTCACACGCCTCTTTTGTCTTTAATGGAGTTGTGCTCTCTTGGAGAACGTCTTTGTGAAATGACTTTCCTGGAAAAAACAAGCGCATCTGTTCCCTGCGGCTGAGTCTGATGCACACAAACAAATGCAGAGCTTTATAGAAGCCTGCCTCACATTCCCAAACCCACTTCTGCCGACTTCAGGGAAACACATATTAGATACAGATCGATTCAGAGAAATGCTGTTGTGCAGATATGATGCAAAACGCTGTCTGACACTATGGACTCTTGGAAGAACAAATGGGGGGAAAAGTCCTTTATATCCTACTGGGAGGTAGCCTGTGCGAAATTCACTGCTGTGTGGTTTTCTAGCAGACCAGTTAACAAGGCGGGCCACTTAAGACACCTTTGAAGACTTGTGGGAGGGAAAACAGAGCTTGTTTGCACCGACTGGCCAATTTGTTCATCATGCAGTTTCATTCTCAAGTGTGCAAAGCTAGTAGAGTCAAAGCGTTCCTCCCTGGTCAGCAAGCTACATTTTAACTTTAGTCTTTCTTTGAGTTTGGAGACGGACACCGAATTAAAAAAAAAAACCCAGCAGCTCTTCAGCTGGTAGCTGCAGGCGAAATGCACTGGTGGGTCTGCTGTGATTGTGTCGAAGCTCCTTCGTGGATGAGTGGAGCAAATAAAGTGAAATCCAATCAGCGAAGAAACGTGCTTGTGATTGTTTGGGGGTGGGGGGGTGTTTCGAATGATTGGGCATGAAAAACTTGGTGAAGCCTCACTCATACACTGTGATGGTAAACGGCTGTTTTAGCCAACAATGCCTCTATAATTTGCCCTTTCCAGCATAAAGACCAACACACATTACATACATTAGCCCTATTATTACTGATCACTAAAATAATCATGTAATCTACCAACAGTTTTGGTCCCATAACACAGTTTTCAAATTTCTAATTTTCTCTAAATTGTTAAAATGTCAAATTGTACTTTTCAGCCCCCAGTTCACACAATCCATATAAAGGAAACTATGCTCCAAAAACAGCCCATTTGAATTGTTTGAATTTTTTTGTTTATGTCACAGAAACCAAATGTTTTCATATAGTGGTTGGTTAGACTCCTAACACTGGCTTCGCATACCTGTGTAAAATCATCAAGTCGTAAGTTGCTTTGGATAAGAGCGTCAGCCAAATGCGGTAAATGTAAATATCCAGCTACTGAAATGACAGCACTTTAACCTCATTCACGCTAAAGTTATAAGGAATGTTTCAGCATGGACCTGCCTGGTTTTCAATCTTTAACGAAAACAGCTGGTTAATTTCTAAAACAAAATGTCTAATTTTATAGAGGCTGGAATACAGTGAAATATGTAAAAAATAAATAATATTTTAGGTACATTAAATAAAAAAATGTAATAAGAGGACAGCTAAATGTATCCTTCAATTGCGTAATCAGTTTTTTTGAAAAAGGCCGAACAATAAAAATAAACTTAACTGAACAGTAATAAATCATGCATAGCCTTTAAAAGATTCCAAAATACCTAGAGTGGATAAAGATAAACTGGGAAAAAAACATTTTGTGGGACGATTTCAAGGATCTCTGACATCCTGCTAAAACAAACAGTCCAGCGTTTCAACCATGGGGAGAAACCCAAAGTGGAATTTTTGAGAAATTTTTGCATATTTCTTTTTACATCTTTTTAGATCAAAACTTTATGATTTTAAATATGTCCTAAAATGTACAAAGTAATTCCTATAATGCCTTGCTCCAATGATCAAACTCACTCAAAAAACATGTCATTAAGGAAATGTGTGTGGGAAGAGGGAGAAAAATACATGGGCGTGTACTTTTATTTTGCAAAAGCACTTTTTTTTTGGACATTTTCACACACTTTCAAATGCGTTTTATAAATACACTGCATGTTTCTCATATGGGAAGAGCTAATGCTCAGCCCAAAGTTAAAGAAACAACAACATAAAAATGCTGAACAGAAAGAAATGAACAGAACTATATATTTTGTATTAAAAAAGCTTGCTTTTAATAACAAACCTGTCTTCTCACATGCTTTTAGTGTGACAACCATGTTAAAAGTAAATGCACCTCCTTCTCCTTGCTGTTAAAAAACGGGATTTGTCTGGTGAGTTCACATTAGTAAACTATTCCAATTCATTAATTTGCATAGTCCCCTCTCCTATTTATGTGCCTCAGCAGTACCACTCCCTGAAATGCATATTAATGAATTCATCAAGTACTACAACTTACTAAGGCACTCAGTGATGACCTGCCGTGCACACACAAAATGCCACCACAAACATTTTATAAATCTAGCCCTGTGTGCCAGAAAATGCATATTCAGTCATCTACAAAATTTGTACACAATTTTAGTGCACAGTTTCTGAGTTTACTGGACAAAATAATACACAAAATATAAAATGTTCCATAACTTTTACACAGGCAGAAACATATCTTTCCAAGAGATTCAGCAAATAAACCGTAATTGTGCATTAAAATGTGTAGAATTGTGTTCTCTGAAGAGGGTGTAGTAACTGAAATTCAACAAAACGTAATTTGACAGAGGTGCCCAAACTTTTGATTGTAAATCGGTGTGTACATCAGGCTCTATTTCTTTCTGTGCGAGAGATCATTAGGGAAGTTTATAATGTGCTTTATCATATGGCAAACAGCCCACTAATAACTGCTGATTAGAAGAGGATGTAAATTTTAATTGTCTAGTCCTGATCCATATACATTTATATATACATACACACATTTTCACCTGATTTCCCTAATGGGGAGATGGAGATACTTACCATTGTCTACAGCCAGAAAGGTTGCTTCATACACGTTATTCTTCACATAAGGTGACTCACGGTCCAGTATGGCTGTAGTGGTTATCTGACCATTCGTCCTGTTGATTCGGAGCCAGTTTCCTGGATCAGACAGCTTGGAGTATCTATAGATGAAGCATAAATGAGCCATACTTTAAAAACAGTCTCTGATACAGACTGATGATACCCTCTCAGTTAGACAGCTGCTGTCACGATGTAAGCTACTTTGCTTTGCTTTACATTATGTTGCAAACAATATTTCATGTTAGATTTGTTACAGAGTTTAATCAAATTTGTTCTTTATTCCATTGATAATCCCAGCATTTCTGCTAGTAGCAGCCTGACACTGAAACTGGGTTTTGGATCATTGCTGTTTAAAGCTAAGTAGCACTATCAAACAATAATCAGCAGTATTCTTAGCATCTACTGAAGGGTTCTTATCTGCATTTGTACTCATAAGAGTTTGAAACACACTTTCCAAACTGTAGTTTTCACAGCAGATCTTCAGAGGCAGTAAAATAACAGGAGTATATGGTTTAATATTAAGACTGAATCTTGATCTATTGCACAGTGCAAAGCAGAATTATTCATACTCAATCAAATATCTGAGCTGACACACAATTATTATTTTACAGAATACTGAATAATTGATGTGGCTGTGGTGCTGGCTGCCTTGCTATTGATATAGCGACCAAGGTCAGACAGACGCTTCCAGAAACAGTGAACGTGTGGTGTCTGCTCATCTGATGAATGGCCAAATAATTAGCCTAGTAAAGCAGGGTTTATAAGCAATTCAGAAAATGTATTGTCATTTGTTCATTTTACAGCCTGCCACGGCAAGCTGGTTTTAAAACCATCTTACACTGCTGAAGTAATGGCAAAAAAATGAGAAAAGATCTTAGATCTGTGAAAACATATTTGTCCCTGAACATGATTTGCAAAGATAAACTGAAAAGGTGGCCAGTGTGGGCAACAGCTTGCCTACAATACTTTGTACTTGCAAAATGCATTTGAAGTGCTAGATGGCAGCTGCACTCTGCGAGCAAACAACTTAAATAGGTTTTGGTATTCAGAGATTTATATTTTCAGTTGAGCTGTTTCCATTTATGGTTTTGCAAGAGCACCGCACGAATAACAACAAGAAGTTAAAAAATGTTTTTTTTTTCTAAGCTGCGTCTCCCTCAGGGTCATGGGAGCCCATCCCAGTGGTCATTGGGCAGAAGGCAGAAAACACCCTTGACAGGCAGGGCAGACAGACATACACAATCACTTACACCTAGGGGCAACATAACATGTCCAACTGGCCTGAATACGTGTCTTTGGACTGTGGGAAGAAACCCACGGAGAACATGCAAACTCTGCACAGAGAGGACCCTGGTCGCCCAGCCAGGGAATCGAACCCAGGCCCACCTTTCTGTGAGGTGACAGCACTACCCACTGCACCACTATTTTGGTTCCTGCAGGAAGCGTTCAGCAGAGAGATTTTTGCAAAAAAGATGTACAAGTGTGAAGAACCTTTAAAAAGTTCAAAGAACCTCCACATAACGTCAAGGTTCTTTATCAAGTAACTTCTTTCTGCTAGCCCGCTAGTGGCCATAGTGGCAGAAATCCACTGGAATCTTTTAATGCATTCAAAAATGTTTTCCCCATGACTCTGTTATCAGATTAACTAGGACACTGTTGGCTCTGTGTGTGTGGAATGTTCTGAGTCTGTGTAGTGCTGTTAATGAGCAATGAGGGGCGGAAAGGGGAGAAGAGCCCTCTGAAAAAAAAGGCACACGTCTTCACAGACAGACAAGATAAAACAGACAGCATGACCAGCAGCTTTCTTATTAGCAAAACTTGATGTTCTCAAAAAACATTAAACCACAATGAAAATGCATTTAAACACTGATTTGCTCATCACAAAAGATTGTAAAACATAGACATCTTTATTAAAATAGATTTTTTTATTAAAAACCAGCGTTACTGAAGAATAAAATTACATATTAAAAAAACTGCATGTGTGAAAATTGAGGGAGCTCCAAAACGGGTAGAAATATTTTGCTTACTGTGGAAAAAACAGTTAAAGTCTTTGCTAGAACTGTACATCCAGGACAAGATCTATATATTTGTGTTGTGGGCCAAACTGGTTAACTGTGTGTTTGTTGGAGTGGGCCTAATTCTTGATCAATACCACAAAGCTGGCACATTGCCTGTCGAACAGCTTTGACCCAGGCAGAGAACTCGATCGATGAAGTGGAGAGACAGACAGACAGACAGACAGAGTGGGGCTGGGGACTGGTCTAGCTCATTACTCAATGACCCCTACACCCCGTTGCCAGACAACCAAGGCAGCACCGGACACTGGGACTAGGAGAAAGTCAGTTAAAAGCATTTAGCTTGTCTCCCAAGTGCAGCTGGCATGAGGGATGTCTGCTGCAGTGCAGTGTGTGATATACCACGCTAAAGGGATTCAGCATGCATTGGGAATATTTAGGACTAAAGAGCCTAAAGAAGGGAAGTGGAGGTGGGAAGTCCTGTTTTGTGCTTCAAAGAACTACTGCAGGACTGCTTATTTTTGTATAGACTGTTTTTTGTTTTAAATGGAAGTGTACTTTTGGCTGACATTAAACCAAACATGAAAAATTGTTTAGCCTGGTCAGGTGAAGACTACAAAACTTGCTGATCTTGGAGAGCCTCCATAATATTTGGCCTTAAATAAAGGTTATTGCATAAAGTTGCTGCAAAATACAACCCCAAATCAGAAACAGCTGGGACATTATGTTCAATTAAAATTAAAACTGAAAATAAAACTGATTTGTTAATTAATTTTTTCCTGTATTACACTGAAAACAGTACATGTGCTGTTTTTTTCAAAATGAACTTTTTTTCCCAAAATGAACACAATCAAATTTGAATTCTTGCAACATATCTTAAAAAAAGTAATGGCATTTCCCACTTTGTGATATTACAATTCATTTTAACAACATATAAAAAACATCTGGCGGCTGAAAACACCAAGTGATGAAACTTTTCAGGTGTAATTTGGTCGGTTTCCTGTCGCACATTCTCCCTTCGTAATAGGTCAGGACTGCAGGCAGGTCAGTCCAGCATCCGCAACCTATACTTCCACAGCCATGACTTTGTAAGATGTGCAGAATGTGGTTTTGCATTGTCTTGCTCATTGCTCTAAAATCTCTATTTACCTTCTGGCGTTAATGGAGCCCTCACAGATGTGTAAGTTACCTTTGCCATGACCACTGACACAACCCCATACCATAACAGACCCTGGCTTTTGAACTTTTTGCTGGTAACAGTCTGGATGGTCCACAGCACATGTGCCCATTTTTTCCAAAAAGGACCTGAAATTTGTCGTATTTTCACTGTGAGCTGGTCTAACCCAGAAGGCTCTGAGCCCAGAGAAGTCGGTGACACTTCAGGACATGGTTAACATACATTTTCCTTTTGGCAGAGTAAAGTTTTAACTGCCATTTGTGGATGTAACTATGTACTGTAGTGCTTAACAAAGATTTGCCAAAATAATCCAGAGCTCATGTAGTTATATGACTTACAGACTAATGATGATTCTTGGATGCTGCTTTTGTACCAAATCATGATTATTTAATTATTTAACCTAGTTATTAGTCCTAAATTACCCTGTCCCAACTTCGTTTGGAATGGGTTGCATGCCTGAATGACAGGAATAAATGTATACTTAAAAGTTAAATTAAGTTGACCAGACAAAAGATGAAATACCTTATGTTTATAGTCTCTGCAATGAAATACAAGTCAATTTTAGAAGTCATTGCTTGAGGCTGTACCTGTAGAGCAGCTTCACCACAACTCAGAAGGAGCACTTAGACAGTCTTGAGCGTTCACTCAGTAGCAACCTTCCTGAACAAGTAGATCTAAAAATGATTGGCACTGTGAATAGTTATATGACTATGCTTTGGTCATAAGACGATTGAGATTCTTGATTAATTCTGGCTAATCATACAGTACTGTACAGCAGTCAGAGACCTCCATATTTGAGAGAAGAGAAAAATTAAGCTCCACTTTTGCTTCAGATGTAAAAAAAAAAATCTAAAGGTGTTTCTGCCCATCCTTCCACTGCGAGAAAAAAAGAGTTGGAAAGTGAAAGTTAAAACTTTAAGTGTACTGCTACTCTCTTGTACTCATAGCCATTCTGTGACGTTTCAGGCCCTCTTTCATGACAACACATTGGTTATGCAATTTCTTTAGAGCAGGGCATGACCTACAAACCTGATCTGGAAGCATAGTTTATTCTGGTGAGTCACACAATCTCATAAGCTTGAGCTTTTTAAAAAGGTTTGTCTAAAAATTTAAATCTGTATGGTAAAAGTGAGGCTATAACCTTCAGCCTCATGTGCCATAGCAGTAATTACTACACTTCAGATGAAGCATCTAGAAGATTTTTACCTTGGCCTACTGGCTTCTATTTTTAACCATACTGGCTTCTCAAACATTAGTTGCAAAAGCAGGTTTCAAATATTAGAAGAGATTTCACAAAGTACACCATGACCCAAATGGTCACTCAGATACCAGAAAGGCTTAGTACAGTAGACTGACTGGTTGTCCCTTTAGGCTGAAGTGTACAAAATGTGACTTGAACCCTTGGAACTCAGGAGACCAAAGGAACATTTTTTTTTACTGAACCTCTACTAGCTTCATGGAGGATTTATCTTTTTTTTTTCAATTTAGACAAGTAAGCTGATTAGGCCAGAAGTCAAAGCCAAGGTCAAGACCTCAGAGCACAACAGTTGCTTCTTCTTATCAGATACCAGAACATAAAGGTCCTCAGTTCAATTTTGCACATTGTAAGTATAATGCTAGAATTCTACAGAAAGTTATAGTTAATTTGTATGAATTGCACCTTGAAGCTGGGAGCTCTACTGGAACCTATTCATGTCTCCAGGAACTTGAGTGGTTGGTGAAGAAACGCAGAGCAGTCACATCATGTGGGAAGTAAAGTGAGCAGTGGTTGTTGCTGGGTGCTTGGCATGTCACATGCAAGAATTATCTGTCAATGACATGCCTTTCATACTTTTTAGAACCAGAGATTTTTTGGTTTTGAGGTCCAGAAAACATATGAAGTGTCACAACACTAATCAAATCAAATCAAATCAAATTTATTTGTATAGCGCTTTTTACAACGGATGTTGTCACAAAGCAGCTTTACAGAATTTTGGAAAAGATATAAAACCATCTACTATAAAACCATAACCTACTGCACTGAGCTCCCCTATATCACACACACACACACACACACACACACACACACACACACACACACACACACACACACACACACACACACACACACTTTCTAAGCCACTTCTCCCTCAGGGTCGTGGGGGGCTGCTGGAGCCTATCCCAGTGGTCATCGGCAGGATGCACCCTGGACAGGTCTCCCCTATATCACATAACCCAAAAAAAGGTTTGCTGTGGATCTGCAGTATTCGGCACTAAACCACCCACAAGCCTCCTTCCATCACCATACAATAAGTGAGCCAGATTAAACCTACAACTACAAGCCTTTTCTCACAACAGTAAGGAGTTATGTTATGTTCTCCTTAAGAAGGACAAGCCCATGTTAACCGCTATCTATTCTCAAAAGCCACAGGTAACTTTATATAACAGCATCATATTTTATTACCTTTGAATCATTTGATTGAGAATTCTTTTGGCAGGTAATTTCACACTAATGTGATCATTTTCAGCCAATAAAACATCAAAAATGCATCCAGTAATATTTGAGTACAAAATCTAATGTAAAGAATTTAAGGTTTGTCATGTTCTTCTCTCACAGTGCATTTTTAAATCAGTACAGTATTGAAAATATAAACATGGACAAGATATAAAAAGGGCAAAAATCAAATGTTAGTGAGAGAAAACCTCAGAAGTAAGGTTATCTATGAGATACACATAAATATTAGAGACTAAAACTCAATGTACTACAAGTACTACTACAGGAAGGGAGCTTCAAGAGGATGTTTGACTGGGAATAAGCTGGGAATAACCTCAGAGAAAGAAAATGGACAAAATCTTAAGCACAAACCACTCATTTTGCCCAGCATTCTTCTGACAGCGCACTCTGGATTCCATAGTGGCCAGAAGTGCATAATGTAGGTCACATCTGAAAGTTTAATTAATATACTAAAACTATTTATGTCCTGTAAAAAGAAAAGACAGATACAAGGACTGACCAAATACATCTAGACAAGAAGTACTGAAATATTTTAAAATAACTTAATAGAGACCAAAGAAGTCCACAGAGACCAGAAAATAAAGGCATAGAAGAATATTCATTTTTATGATCGATATTCTGAGGTTCATAGTCAAGCGCTGGGATGTTCAAGGTCAAATTATGTTTATGCAACAGCTTAACATTGGAGGACAAAAGGCTCCAATGCATATGTATCTTGTTACAGCTGAATCTATCAATGTGCTTGGAGGGCTTGCTTTTTTTATGTGTTTCACTAAACAACACTCCTGAGAATGTCTGAAACAGCAGTAATAATGTGAATTCTATCAGATTACAAGAAAACAGATGCTTTACAATCATAATGATTTTTGTTGTCTGGCAAGACTGGAAGTCTTGGAGGCTAAGATGAAAAAACATTCAAAGTACACTACTGAGTTTTATTATCCTGCTTCTATGACATAACAAAAACTACTGAGGTGTCTCAGATGGGTAATGCATTAAATATATACTGGCTAAAACCTCATGTTAGACTAGAAGGGAATGGCTGTTTTATTTTTCATTACACTTCGTAATCCAGGTGAAAAAAAATACTGGGGACTTAAATGGCTAATGATTAGCATACATGCCAGCTTTGACCACAAGAGTAATTAAATTAAACTGACTGCTAATCCAGAGGCACCTAGAGAACTGGCTGTCATACAGTTACAGGTGAATCAGGTTGTTTAATGGTTCTTTTTTAT
The DNA here is from genome assembly GCF_015220715.1 of Pygocentrus nattereri. Classification (NCBI taxonomy): domain Eukaryota; kingdom Metazoa; phylum Chordata; class Actinopteri; order Characiformes; family Serrasalmidae; genus Pygocentrus; species Pygocentrus nattereri. The sequence goes on along the minus strand of NC_051231.1, from coordinate 24,995,446 downwards.
AAATGATTATAACAGCTAAGGATATTGTGTGACACTAGGATGTATGATAGTTACATTCTATCTCAGCCTGTTTGGTTAGCCACAGTTTTTTAATTGCTTGTAGCAGACTGTAATGGCTCACAAACCTCAGTACTAATACCCTAATATGTCTTGGCAAGTTAGCTATCAAGTTGAATTTTCACCAGCTGTTAAACATCTAATCTTGAAAACCTGAGCATTAAATTAACCTTACAATCCATTAAGACCACCACTGGCACACCAATACAATGTTTAATGAATGCACGATTAAATAACTTCCACTTCAACATGTGGCAAATGTTAATGTCATTCTTGATTTTAATGCAAAAATTACAGAATAATGAACAAAACATGAATGTGTTCATGTCTGAATTTTCAGAATTGAGTTAAAGAAAATCAAATACTATTTTGATATCTTCAATTCTCTGTATTCATTACTTCTTCATTAAATCTATTTTAAATTGTGATTTTATTTTAATTCTTTTTTTCTGTTTTTAATTATTTCTAAATAGTTATAGTGTCAATATTTTGCATTTTTAATGTAAAGCACTTTAAATTGCCTTTGTTTATGAAATTTGCTATACAAATATACTTCCCTTACCTTGCAACCAAACATGTCATTTATTCATTCATTCATTCATTTTCTAAGCCGCTTCTGGTAGTGCTGCTTATTTTAAGTTAACCCTATAGGAAGTATAGCTATAGCATTTATATAATTATATAATTCATGTAATTTCTTGATGGGTCGTGATTTTTTCTTGTCCTTGCTGTTTATTTGGCTGCTCTTGCTTTGGCTATGAGTGACTTTATTAGTGAGAGCTAGCGCCAGGAGTCAGTTCTGAAACTTGGCTTTGGTTTGTCCGACAGCTCTGGAACTCAGTTTGATTTACAGATTTTCTCTGTCTGGTGAAAAGGCTCAGAATATCTCTCCCGTCCTTGCCACGGTAAAGCGTGGGTGTGAGCGTGTGTGTGTGTGTTGATTGCTGGCTGTGCTGCTCTCACACTTCAGTGGAGCCTGAGGCCGAGCAGCAATCTGTCGTGGCGCTGCACTTCTGTCTGTCACTCTGAGAGGTCAAGGCGAGGTCACAGCAACCGTGCTCTACTCCAGTCACGAATAGCACACAGCAGCAGTCTCACAAAGACAAACAATGCAGCTCAGATCTTGGAATATTTAGGGAAATGTCTAAGGTTTGATGCATCTGCTCATTAAGTACATGGCCCTCAGAGAGTAGAAACTTTAGCCTATGACTTTTTAGCACTTCCCATAGGCAGTTTAAAAAAATAGATATGATGGATGTGAAAAGGATAAACATATGTATATTTCTACTAACATTGACTGAAACAGCTCTAGATGCTGTTTTATCTTATGCACAGTAGTGTTTTGCCCATAATGTGTTCTGGGGCACCATCCTACTGATTATCATGTGCAAAAAAGAATACACTCCACCTGATTTAATTTAACGAAGGGCTGATTAGCCAGACTAAGGTATTAGATGATAATTACAAATAATACAAGGCTTCTATGAGAAGAAGGAGGAAAAATGGTCAACCTAAACACTTTAACATGCATGTTCTCAGGTGCCTTTCCACAATAGTCTATATCTGTAACACTGGCTGGAGGGTGAAAAAAAATGATTGCCACTTTATTAATCATACTGACAACAACTAGAAGCTGTCACTGTGATCTTTATCGTCTAGATAAGTGGTTGTTGTAGAGTAGAGGGTATCACCTCTGTTTTCTATGCTGTAGACTGGGGTTCGATCCTTGCCTGGGTAGCTACATTATACCAATTAGAGTCCTTGATTGATAGATAGATAGATACTTTATTGATCCAGAAAAAAATTTAGCAGCCAGTAGCAGTCACACAACACAGGACAGTAACAGTAGTAAGGGTGTAAACAATATAACAGTAAGAATAAATATAAAAACTCCTATCTACAGGCATATATACAAATAGAAAAATACAACAATCTGCTATAAAATCTATAAGCTGAGATGAAAGAGGCAGTGCAAAGATGACTACCAGGAGGCACTGGTAATGGCGTATATACAGGTAACAGCGTAGAATAACAATACTGACTAAGTATGTTCAGATATGTACAGGTAATGGTGTATGACGACAATACTGACTAAGTATCAGCAGATATGTACTGGTAATGGCGTACGACAACAATACTGACTAAATATGTGCAGATCTGTACAGGTAACGGCGTACGACGACAATACTGACTAAGTGTGCAGATCTGTACAGGTAACAGTGTACAAGGACAATACTGACTAAGTATGTGCAGATATGTACAGGTAACGGCGTACGACGACAATACTGACTAAATATGTGCAGATCTGTACAGGTAACAGCGTACGACGACAATACTGACTAAATATGTGCAGATATGTACAGGTAACAGCGTACAACTACAATACTGACTAAGTATGTGCAGATCTGTACAGGTAACGGTGTACAACGACAATACTGACTAAGTATGTGCAGATATGTAGAGGTAACGTGTATGACGACAATACTGACTAAGTATGTGCAGATCTGTACAGGTAACGTGTACGACGACAATACTGACTAAGTGTGCAGATCTGTACAGGTAACGGTGTATGACGACAATACTAAGTATGTGCAGATCTGTACAGGTAACGTGTACGACGACAATACTGACTAAGTATGTGCAGATATGTACAGGTAACGTGTATGACGACAATACTGACTAAGTGTGCAGATCTGTACAGGTAACGTGTATGACGACAATACTAAGTATGTGCAGATCTGTACAGGTAACGTGTACGACGACAATACTGACTAAGTGTGCAGATCTGTACAGGTAACGGTGTATGACGACAATACTAAGTATGTGCAGATCTGTACAGGTAACGTGTACGACGACAATACTGACTAAGTATGTGCAGATCTGTACAGGTAACGTGTATGACGACAATACTGACTAAGTATGTGCAGATCTGTACAGGTAACGTGTACGACGACAATACTGACTAAGTATGTGCAGATCTGTACAGGTAACGTGTATGACGACAATACTGACTAAGTATGTGCAGATCTGTACAGGTAACGTGTATGACGACAATACTGACTAAGTATGTGCAGATATGTACAGGTAACGGTGTATGACGACAATACTGACTAAGTATGTGCAGATATGTACAGGTAACCGCATATGATGACAATACTGAATAAATATGTGCAGATGTTGGTACCAAAGTAGTGTGCAAGATAAGCGATAGGGCTACAGAAAGTACAAGACTCCTAACACTACGTTCGCCTACCTGTGTAAAATGATCAAATTGTAAGTCTCTCTGGAAAAGACCGTCTGTCAAATACCATAAATGTAAATCTAAATCTCTATCTGTGTGGGCCAAGGTGTGCCAGTCACAACTTCCTGTGGATTCCAAAGTTTCAGGGTCCAGGTTTAGTACACATGACTAAAATAACACAGCTGATGCAGCTAATGCACTACAGCAATATATACATACACACACATACTTAAATTGATAGACATACACTGGCTTGCTAATTTGCTACTTTTTTTGCATCTTATTTTGCTGATTTCATATATTTAGTGTTATTTGTTGAATGCTGGACTAATTGTGTTTTTTGAACAGGCTGGTTGTGATACAGCTCAAACAAGTGTTTATCTCTGGTTTATTTCTGCATAAGTAATGGTAAGTAATAATGGTATGTAATAATAAAAATTATGTTCATGATATGAGGAACATTCATTTCATTAGATGTCACCAAAGGTGGCATTACGTAAAAAAAAACAAAAAAAAAAACAGATAGACATAGAGTTAGAAATACAATACCTGACAGTCTGCTGGATGAAGCGATCTGGATCCAGGGCGGCAAATATGGTGAGGGTGGTATCAGCAGGGACCCCCTCCTCAAAGCGGATCATTTTGGGGTTGGAGGGGAAGACAGGAGCCTCGTTCACATCCAGCACCGAAATGGTGACCCCCGCAGTGGATGAGAGAGACGAAGGGATGCCGCTGGCAAGGTGGGCTTGGTTAGAGACCACCACTGTCAACATAAATGCACCATTCCTCTCATAGTCCACCGGCTGCATCCGTACACACAGGTAAGGTACAAAGAAAGAAAAGGAGACTGTAACATAAATTCTTTGAGTCCTCAATGGAAAAAAAATACAATGTTTTCTTAAATTAAAGTCAAGAAAGGTTGAATGATTACAGTTATGTGATAGTGTGCAATACAGTGAATACCAAAACCTCAAATGATGAAGATACACTCCTTTAATGATCTGAAAGCAGTAATGATTTAGTAACAGTTGAGTTCTAGGCATAAGCTGAATTATGTGCAGTACTTCAGTGAGTAGAGTACTGGATGAACGTAGTGGATTGGAGCACACTGTATCTGCAACAGCCGATCAGCTTCTGTGTCAGGGTGCACTGCTACTCCACACAGCGCATCAAATTCAATCCTAATAACCATGTAACACTTCATGAGAGGGTGAAATCAATTTTTCATGTGCTTCTGTCACTCCCTGTCTGTAACACATGGTTTACCTCAAAGTCTGACTCTGTTCTGTCATAAGGGAATAATGAGCAGACTTAAAGAAATAACCATTTTAATGGAGCTATGCCTAATTATAAATAAATACTCTACCAATATCTAAACCAAATCTTAGCCTGACACATAGTGATCAATAGATTCATTTAGGTTTTAGGTTTGTTAGATTTCCTGTGACAACCACACAACATATACACCCATTTATTTAATGTCCAGTTTAAATGGCTATTAAGTACACATATTTTTCAGGATCAAGGGCACAAAAAACATAATTTAATAGAAATTAATCCAGATGCTTCAGGTGTATTTAGTGTGTCCACCTTTTAACTTTATTACAGCTCCCATTCTTTTTATCAAAACTTTCAGTTTTTCAAAGAAATCTGCAGGGATATTTTTCTAGACGTTCAAAGTTCAGACGTGGAAGTTGGATTGTATTTTCTGCATTCAACTATGCTGAGGTCTGGACTCTGGGGTGGTCAGACCATTGTTTAGACTTTCTTCTTTTGTCTTTTTCCTTTACTCAGTAAGGGCTTCTTGTCAGCCACACATCCTTTCAGACAGTGTTGTGTTGTCTTCTCACAGTGGAAAGATGGACAGAAACACCTGAGGATTTTTTTAAAACTTAAGTAAAAGTGGAGCTTGATTTCCTCCTCTCTCAAATGTGAAAGCATTAACTGCTGTTTATCGGATGGTGATGCATGGTTATTAGGAATCCTATATTCTCTGTGTTTTTAAAGAAATGGCTTTTTCCCATCCTTATGCAAGTGGATTATCTTATATTTATATCTCCACAGAAATATCTCCTGAAAAATTAACCTGTATTTTATAGGTGTTTTGACTGGAAATTGAAAAAGTGAAGAGTGGTGTCTTGCACAGTACTGTTTAAACTCCTTACACACACTCAAATACACACATATGCTCATGCACCTTCACCACAGTAACTCTGCCGTCATTGGTGATCTCATCAGTGCGGATGGTGAAATGACCCATGGAGTCTCCGCCCACTATCCTGTAGACAGCGTTCCAGTTGGGTGTGTGAGGTTGGTCCCTGTCCCGCACTGTCAGATTAGCTACGACCACACCCACTGCATTCTCTGGCACCTCCCCCAGGAACTAAGAGGGAGAAAGAGAGAAGAGAAAATAATGTTATAATTATTTAGTCACTCAGGTGGAGCAGTCAGTGAAGATCCATAAGATGAGCCCAGTTAAACAGAAAACGCAAGCGCAAAAAAAACCCAAAAAAACAAAATACATTTATACATATAAATGTATATTATAGCATGTTCTTTTAATCATGTGCTATGTTCTGCCATGCAATGTTTTATTTACACTGAAGGACTTTAAAGTTGAATTCTGCTGATAATTCAACTCATAACTCAAAGAAGCAGAGTCACTCAGAGTGCTTTGATGTGAAATGATTCATTGTAGAGTACAGTTTTTCTTTACATTGGTCATGATAGATTCCAGGGGTTGCGTAATTGGATCTACAATGGAAATGTATTTTATTTACCATCCAAATGACCAGTTAACCTATATGAGTTTACATCAATTCAAATCAAATCTAATTTATTGTCACATCACATTTACACAGGTGCAATGGTGAGTAAAAATCTTATGTGTGTAGCCCCCCTGTAGAACTTTTATTTTAAAAAAAATATAACACAAAACATTTTTTATAACAAAAAATGCTGTACAGCTGTACAGTAATATGCTATGGAATAAGAGGCTATGAAATGTACAGTTTTAGGCATTTCCATGTATGCAATTTGTGAGTCAGGTAGATAAATGAGATGCAGGGTACATGGGATAGAATACTGACAGATTATTCCAGATTATTTCTTGGACTTAAATTACAGTGAGATCATATTGAAACTGTTTGAGGTGTAAATGTGGTGTGGATTGTTTATGGAGATCATCATCAAAATAATGACTCAGAGATGTAGTGAACAGGCCCATAGACTGATACACCAGCAACACTGGCTGTTCAGCAGCCTGATGGCCCAGGGAAAGAAACTGTCTCGGAACCGGCTGGTTTTGGACTTTATGCTTCTATACCTCCTCCTGCTCGGCAGCTGTGAGAACAGACAGTGGCTTTGGGGGGGGCTTCAAAATCTTCTTGGTCTTCCTCAGGCAGCGGCTGGTGTATAAATCCAGGAGGTTTGGAAGCTGGACTAGATGTGCAGATGTAGATGTGCTGGGCTGTCCGTGTGACCCTCTGCAGAGCTTTCTGCTTGATAGCAGAGCAGTTCCCATACCAGGTGGTGATGGAACCTGTTAAAATGCTTTCCACAGTACATGAGTAAAATGTTCTCAGGATGTGGGGGTTCATGCTGATCCTCTTCAGCCACCTGAGGTAGAAGAGGCGCTGTTCTGCCTTCTTCACCACTCGTGTGGTGTGTCGTCCACGTCAGTTCCTCTGAGATGTAACCTCCTCTCTGTAGACCTTCTCGCTGTCATTGGAGATCAGGCCCAAAATTGTGGTGTCATCTGCAAATTTGATGAACACTGGAGCTGTGTTTGGCTGAACAATCATGGGTGTATAGAGAGTACAAAAGAGGGCTGAGCACATAGCCCCGAGGAGCTCCGGTGTTAAGGGTCAGTGAGGAGGTGGTGATGCTGCCCATCCTTACCACCTGGCATCAGCCTTTCAGGAAATTCAGGATCCAGCTGCACAGAGAACTGTTTAGACCCAGATCCCAAAGCTTAATGTCAAGCCTTGAGGGCACGATGGTGTTGAATGCTGAGCTGTAGTCCACAAACAGCATTCTCACATACGTGTGAGAAGTCTCTGACCAGCTTCTCAAAGCACTTCCTTATGATGGAGGCAACTGGGCACCATTCATTTAAAGTAGAAAACTTTCACTTTAAGCTTTATTTTTTTAAATGAAAGGTGTTTTTTATTGTGTAACAAACATGTGTAATGTTTGTATTATTGTTATTATTATTTTTATTATTATTGTTATCATCAATCTCAAATATATAGAATTTGTCTGAAATTGTACTACCCTACATTGCAGTATATATACTGATATCAAATGCTTTTATTGTAGGCCGTGACAAGAATCTGTGGTAAGGTCTTATTTTTAGAAACGTTAAGTGCCCTGTGTTCAAATTTCTGCATGCATGCCTTCAGACTCTATCTCGTCTTAGAAGCTCAGCCTATTAAGCGTTCTAACACATACAGACATGTGTGAAAGCATGCTTCAAACTTTGGATGAAACATGTCAAGATGCATATACGTACAAACTAACACGCCTCCACACACATGCACACAGGATCTACAGTCATTGTTCACAGCTTTAGGTGCTTATGTGGGCTATCTAATGAAGCCTCGGCAATCTGGAGGTCTTTTCCCGAGCTTGAAGAGTTTACCATGTGTGTCTGCCAGATGCTGTTTACTGTAATAGCAGCCAAGCACTCCCTACAGCATTGTTAAAACTCTCTCTCTTTCTCATTCTGTGACTAGTTGTATTGTAAAATTACATGCGATGTTCCCAGAACAAATTATATGACTACCTATTTTGAGTCACAACACTAGATTTTATTTCATATTTAATATTTAAAGACATCTTCCTCTACAGTCATGGCCAAAAGTTTTGAGAATGATACAAATATTAATTTTTACAAAGTCTACTGCTTCAGTTTTTATAGTGGCAATTTGCATATACTCCAGAATGTTATAAAGAGTGATCAGCTTAACAGCAATTAATTGCAAAGTCAATATTTGCCTAGAAAATGAACTTTATCCCCCAAAACACATTTCAACTTCATTGCAGCCCTGCCTTAAAAGGACCAGCTAACATCGTTTCAGTGATTGCTCCATTAACACAGTTGTGGGTGTTGATGAGGACAGGGCTGGAGATCAATCTGTCATGATTAAGTAAGAATGACACCACTGGACACTTTAAAAGGAGGCTGGTGCCTGGCATCATTGTTTCTCTTCTGTTAACCATGGTTATCTCTAAAGAAACACGTGCAGTCATCATTGCACTGCACAAAAATGGCCTAACAGGGAAGAGTATCGCAGCTAGAAAGATTGCACCTCAGTCAACAATCTATCGCATCATCAAGAACTTCAAGGAGAGCGGTTCCATTGTTGCCAAAAAGGCTCCAGGGCGCCCAAGAAAGACCAGCAAGCGCCAGGACCGTCTCTTAAAAGTGTTTCAGCTACGGGATCGGGCTACCAGCAGTGCAGAGCTTGCTCAGGAATGGCAGCAGGCAGGTGTGAGTGCATCTGCACGCACTGTGAGGCGGAGACTCTCGGAGTAAGGCCTGGTCTCAAGGAGGGCAGCAAAGAAGCCACTTCTCTCCAGAAAAAACATCAGGGACAGACTGATATTCTGCAAAAGGTACAGGGAGTGGACTGCTGAGGACTGGGGTAAAGTTATTTTCTCTGATGAATCCCCTTCCGATTGTTTGGGACATCTGGAAAACAGCTTGTTCGGAGAAGACGAGGTGAGCGCTACCACCAGTCTTGTCTCATGCCAACTGTAAAGCATCCTGAAACCATTCATGTGTGGGGTTGCTTCTCAGCCAAGGGAATCGGCTCTCGCGCAGTCTTGCCTAAAAACACAGCCATGAATAAAGAATGGTACCAGAATGTCCTCCGAGAGCAACTTCTCCCAACCGTCCAAGAGCAGTTTGGTGATCAACAATGCCTTTTCCAGCATGATGGAGCACCTTGCCATAAAGCAAAGGTGATAACTAAATGGCTCAGGGAACAAAACATAGAGATTTTGGGTCCATGGCCTGGAAACTCCCCAGATCTTAGTCCCATTGAGAACTTGTGGTCAATCATCAAGAGATGGGTGGACAAACAAAAACCTACAAATTCTGACAAAATGCAAGCACTGATTGTGCAAGAATGGACTGCTATCAGTCAGGATTTGGTCCAGAAGTTGATTGAGGTCATGCCAGGGAGAATTGCAGAGGTCCTGAATAAGAAGGGTCAACACTGCAAATATTGACTTGCTGCATTAACTCATTCTAACTGTCAATAAAAGCTTTCATTACTCATAATATATGATTGCAATTATATTTCTGTATGTGATAAAAACATCTGACAGCAGATCATGTGAAAATATAATATTTGTGTCATTGTCAAAACTTTTGGCCATGACTGTACATACATTTGTAATGAGTTAATTCAGTGCATCACTGACAGTGATATTCTCTAAATTTCTCAAACCTGCTAAGGCTGTAAAATACTAGGAGTGCAATAAATGATACATTTCATAATTTGGTTCAGTGCAATATTGTGGTGTCTTAAATACATTTTTTTCATACAGCAAAATTAAGGAGTGGCTGAAATGTATCTCATGTTAAGGACACCTCAGACAAATTCAGAAAGAAATCAAATAGCAGACATTACTGCTGAAAGCTGTATATCCTACAGCAACTGCATCATTGCTTCAACATTACATACATTACATGAAATACTCAAACCACAGTGCTGGAACACTGTAATTTCCCTTTGGGGATTAATAAAATGTTATCTTAATTTAGACAGTAATAGAAAGAATTTAAAGTCCTTACAGCACTAGGAAGAAACTTATTCATGAAAAGGGATGTCTTAGTTTTTAAAACCCAGTAGCATCTCCCAGAGGAAAGGAGAGAAAAAGATGGAAAGCTGGATGAGAAGAATCAGAAATGATGTTTTTTTGCATGCTTACGAGTGTGCTGTATAAATACAGAATCGACTGAGGCGAGAAATGTTCCAATTATATTTAGAGCTTCAGAAACAATTCTTTGAAACTTATTCCAAGTTTGAATGTCTGGATTTCTGCACCAGCCCATAACAAACAGGCTGAGAATGCTCTCAGCAATAGATGAACAGAACTGAATCAGGAGATGTTTCAGTTTGTACTTCTTTAAATAACATGGTTGGTATCGATTTTCAAAATTCAGTCATCAGAAGTCTGAAAGAATCTGCTACAGATATTAGTTCACCTCAAACCTGAGTAAGAATTTTAAATTCAAATCTTTCTTAAAATGAAAAAAATGTATATCTCTGGTAATCTCCATAGTCCTAAAGCTGAAGGTCACTGTCAGTATAGTATGTGACCACGCAGTGATCAGTGATCAAGGAGCTGCTAAATTCTTGTATTAAATAGAGGTTTTATATTGCCATCCATGCAAAACTATGCATGCTCTGCCCACAAATGTCCTCTTTTGTCTCCACATTTGCATTGGTAAAAATCCCATTCAGTCTAATAAGAAACTACAGAGGTTTTGTCAAATTATCTAAATTTAGAGTGTTCAAGTGATTTTTATTTTATATCAAATGAATTTTTATTTTAATGCATTTGACAGGTCACACTGTTAGAATAGATTATGTATATTTTTATGTGGTTAAGCAAACTTTAACATGATGACAAATTGTTTTCTTTTGTATTTTATCTAGTTTCCATCAGCTAAAACAACACATTCCTCAGCTTCAACTTCAAACTCAATATTATGTGGCAAATCTTAACAAATGTTGCTACAATTTGTCATTAAAGGGCCCAAATCTTGGAATTTTTTCTTACTTTTTTTAAAGACTTGGAAGTTTACTGATAATGTTAGAGGAAATCATGCATCTCCAAGAAAAGTAACTCTGCAGGACATGGAAAAAAACCTTCTTCCTTTTCAATGTGTGTTAAAGTAGTAAGATTTTATTTGAAGTAATTTTGGACCATTTCTATTAGTTGACGTCATGAAATGTCAAAATGTGTAAATGGCACCTGTCATTTTCAAAAGATGTTAAAAAAAACTAACAAAAGGTTTTGTCCTGACAGCAACAATATATCAAGTTTCAAATCATACTGTTATCTCCCCAGTCCATATATAAAAACTAAGCTGTTTCCGTGATGTCACAAAAAAGCAACACATTTCCTTACACATTACCTGTTTAGCATACAGTTTAGCTCCGTCTATTCACACTGATGTTACAACGAGTTTTCTGGCCTGGTCTGCTTTTTAAGTGAGGCACAATACAGGGCAGCCAATGAGACAGAGCTTAAAGGAAAAATTCAGGATATGGCCCTTCAGTTGAATGGTGTTCTGTAAAGCTTGTCCAGAGACATTATAGTTTACTGGCTGGACAATGAATCAGAAAGCTTGTAACACTCAACATAGCATCTGTTTACGGGGAAATTCCCGCTCTTCAATAAAATGAGCCTATTGGTTTAGTGGTTACACCGAAAGTGGGAAAACCTCCCAATCATGGTGGAAATATGTGTCAGAACAAGCTGAAAGAGCATTATTTGAACCAAGCAGAACAAATTCCTGCCCAGGGACTATGCCAAGATGGCTGTCGAGTGGACAGACTTTCCTATAAGGACTTTGGTTTGTCCCAGGTTGCAACAGAAACAATGCATTTGAATAGATCAGTTCACTGCAGTGAAGTGAACAGAGAATGTTAGATTTCACTCCTGTGACTATGTTGTTCAGCAGATCCATTATACCTACCATTAACACTACCTATTCAGTGTGATTCAGTGCACTAAAACTATCTGAGGTGAATTTAAATCTTAAATCTTAAAATATTAAATCTTTAAAAACCAACACAGTTACAAAGAGACCAGAAAAAAATGCAATGCAGTGCAATGCAAGTTGGAATTTCATGCAGTTCATGGGTCCATTGTAGCATAACCAAGGATTTCAACATAAAAACAACATAATTCATTAAATGAGTGAATCACAGCAATTTTGGGGGTCCACAGGGTTGTCTCAAATACTCCTATCAAAGTTTCTGGCTTCACAGTCTCTCAAACCGTAGGCATTTAAGTGACTCTGCTGTGATTCAAATACATTAATAACTGCATAATTAGTTTTTTTTTTTACAATCATACAAAAAAGCAATTCTCATTACCAGGTTTCAAAACTCTTCACACACTTCTCAGAAAAATGCAACTTGGCACAACAATTTGTATACAAAATACATTTTATACCCAAAATGCTCTACAGTTGCACAGCAAAAATGTCTTAAAATAACCTCATTCCATCAAAACACCAACACTAATTGCCTTGCAAAAACAATACTTTGTTGATCACAGCACAATCACCCAACACTAACAACCACTGACATTAAAACAACACTATGTAAGTTTTGGGGACTTGGAGACCCCTCTGGTGTAAATGCATAATTGAACACATTTTGTAATATCAGTTGTCCTACTAATCCCTTCCCTGAGTGAATAATGATTGCTAATGTGCTCAGGGTGTATATATATATATATATATATATATATATATATATATATACACATGTGTGTGTATTTCTAATTTATTTATGATTACATTTCATTTTGTTAAATTAAAAGTGTGTTGGTGATGGAATTTAAAAAATCCATGGCTGGGGTTGTCAAAAAGAAATTCTGGTTGTGTTTTACTGTGTTTATGTTTATTCTAATTTTATAGCTTTACTGGCTTTTATATGCTAAGGCTGTAAAATATAGCTTTTACTGGCAAACACACACACACACACACACACACACACACACACACACACACACACACACACACACACACACACACACACACACATGTACATGGCCATGTGCTCTCATCCATATCAACATAAGGTTTTGTGCACTGTTTTTTTTAAAAAAACAAAGAACACAATTTTTTTAGCAAATGTAGAAAATTGTAATAATACTCCTTGCACTGATTTCAGTGATCAGCCTTATTACTCAGACACTCACCAACTCACGCACTTACTTGTTTATCGAGCAGCTACAGAAGCCAGAACAGCCCATTTTCACATCAGAGGCACAAACATGATAAAAAGGAACTTTTTAGGAAGGAAAGAACTTTTTAGGGCTTATTTGTCAACGATGAAGGAGGCAGAGATAAAAAGAGGAGGAAAGCAAAAGGGAATAAGAGAGAGAAAGAGATGGTGGAGAGAAAGAGAGAGAGACAGAGAAAGGGGAGAGATGTGATGCTGACTGGCCTTAATGATGAGCCCATCAGAGGACTGTGCGCTGTCCATGTTGCTGCCTGCTGTCTGAACAGACCAGGTGCACTTACTGATAAGCACGCACACATACACACACACACACACACACACACACACACACACACACACACACACACACACACACACACACACACACACACACACACACACACAGAGGCTGCAATGCTCTTTTACTAGAGCTCAAATTAGAGAGGGAAGGGGCACATACAATTGGGCACAGATGATTTGTAGATTGAAAATGAACTACTGACTGAGCTGCTAAGGATAGAGATGCATTATGGTCTACTGCCAGATGCTGATGTCTGATCACAAATGTTATAAATAACTTTTTAATTATGCAAAATAAGTTGATTTTTAAAGAGAATTTGTATTTGGTGATCTATGTCAGGAGTCAGGAGTAAAAAAAATTGCCCTGAATTTTTCTACAATACTTTTTCAGAAAAGCTCAGTTTCACCTTTAAAACTGAAGGAGCAAAATCACTTCTTTTTGGTTAATGAGGTGACCATTGGGGATAGGTTTAGGATTAGGCTGCACATACAGTACTGTACAGAAGTTAGAAACCACCCTTCATTTTATTTCATTTCTAGTCAAAGCAGCCATTAAGTGCAAGTTATTCATTAATTCAGCATTAAAGAAGCAGAAAACACACTTAATAGGAACATTTCCAGTTCAGTCTTTAAACATTTGTTGCATTTTCTGCATCTCTTGATTCAAGTAAACACATTAAATGATATTGAGGTCTGGACTCTGGGTTGGTCAGTTCATTTATCTGAGCACACCAGTTGCTTTTTTGTTTGGTTTGCATATTTTCTTTTTCTTTGCCTTATTATAATATTAATATGCTTCTTGACAGCTACACATGCTTTCAGACACACAGTGCTGAACTGGCAAGAGTGGAGCTTGATTTTCCACTGTCTCTCAAAGATGAAAGCTTAAAGTAATGTTTATCTGATGGTGACAGATATACAAGGTATACCAGGGTCTACCTTGTATGGTGGTTTAGTCCCATTTTCTCTCCAGGTTTGTAAACTCCTGTTTTTTCACCCATCTTTCTCCTTCATTATACAAGTGGAGTATCTTATATCTAATCTCCTCAGAAAAACCTCCTGAAAATGAATAACATAGTTGACTGCTTTGACTGGAAATTCAATAAATGAAGGGCGGTCTCTGACTTTATTTATGATGGAGATACATATAGATACCTACACATATATAATACACATGGGGCACATAAATGAATGTGTGTCCTTGCATTGAACAAAAAAACTATGTGAGACAGAAGAGAGTAAGAAAGAGAGACCCAGAGTGAGAGAGGATGTTCTTTCTCATTGCTGATAGTTATCACATTCAATTTCCCTGGACTGAAAACCACCAATCAAAGCGTAACAAGCAAGCGACGTGTCACATCACTATTCCATCACCTCTATCTCTCTTTCTCTCCCCTGCTGCCCTTTCTTTTTTCTTTTACCTCCATATCTTTCCTTCAGGAGGAACCATTTTCTAATTAATTTTCTACCTACGTGAGTAAAATGTCATGGATTATTCCTTTAATGAAGTAATAACTAAATACAAATATCTGATAATTCGTTTCACATGAAAGTTTGATGATACACTAAAAAAGAATAATGATTAAAATAATAAAAGAGCCACTTACTGAGGTTTCAGTGAATTTGGCAAAGTTAAACAGGTTATGTTTTCTGTAAGCTGATAACTGATAGAAAGCCATTCATTAAATACTTTTGGATTCAAGTAACACTCTCAAAAACACTGTGGTGTCACGATTAACTCATGGACATAATGTTTTACTAGTAGAAATTATTTATGGCAAACTGAGTGAAAAAACTACTACTGATATTAACTCTGCAAACACACAAATACAAGGTGTAGCCCATCTCTGTGCTACCACATTAGTATGAATGTAATGCTTCATTGCTATTGTTAAAGAAGCCATTCTGCAAAAACTACTTGCAGTATATTAATCCACTGGTGTTTGTCCATGTCTTACAAGATGACATCAGCAGTATGTCAATATGTCATGATTTAGTATGTAATGAACTATAGAGTTCTTATTATAATTCAGCTGGATTTGTAAGACGTAAAAGAAGAAATTAATCTATTTTTCATTATAAAGTAGTGAGTAGATAAGGCAGATAATAATAAGAGTAAGTACTACATGGCATTGTTAAACCAGCACATTCTTTCTGCAGTTGACATATAAAACCTGATTGGCTGCTGCATGTATGAAGCTGTAGTAAAAATCAGGGATCAAAAATTTTGGGCATTAAATGGTAAAAAATGACAAAATTTCAACCTCAAAAACAGAATGACAATAAAATGTTAAAAGTCTTTATAAAGACTCTTCCTATTGGGGGATTTTTTTCAGATGAATTTGTCCCACACAACAAGTCATTTCAGTTCATCACTAGTAAAATGACTCAATATACACTATATAAATTACCATACACACCAACTGAATTTTGTATTAATTAAACTGTCGGATGCTTTTGGGGCATGTCGCTAAAACACAAGAAGGCTGAGGTGCAAACCAAAACCTATGTAGTGTTGAAGGCACAAAGCAGCATATTGTTTTTTAACTTTATTCTTTGACTAATGTAATATAATGTTTTTATTATCGACAATAATCCTCCCCCCCGTTGTGTGTCACTGACATGTTCTGTTTGATGGAAATTAGTTTAAAAAGGCAAATAATTTTGTGTGATATCATCACATACATGCTTTTTAAACATTAACACCCCCAACTTGAAACACCTTGCTGTATCCTTGCCAAGTCATTTAAACACATCTGTGGTGTGACTCGTTGTTTATGGAACAACCTTTAACCGTTATGTTGCTTAGCAACCCTAGCTAACTGTTAATGAACTAACAGTGGGAAGAACTGTTAACTACAATTATCACTAATAATACTTTTATTGTTTATTGAACACTGGTGTATTTTATCACTGTGTTTTGTTACTGTTTTATCAAAGCAATTAAGACACTTGTGTTATGTCTAAAAAAAATTCTCTTTAACTGCGGTCCAAAAGCTCTGATGCCTGGCCTCCTGTGGCTTATTGCTTATTATAGGACATTTAGCTGCAGTTAAAATGCAGTTGGAGTTATTAACAGTGTACTGTAGTTTTGGTTCTTTTGGTCAGTACATGCTTGAAAATCCACTTTAGACAGAATACATATACCATGAGAAGACAGTATGTAGTTTCTTTCTACAGTCTAAAACCAGAATCTCATGACAGCAAATCTAAAGATACTTACATATAGATGGTTATGAATCATCATCATCATCATCTCATTATCATCATTACTGTTGTGTGCCTTAACAAGATGTGGAAAGAGCTGCTGTATTTGTGTTTCTACCACAGCTGAGAAGCAGCTTCCTCCCCATCTGAAATGAATAAAACATACTGGTGTCTTTAAAATCGGAACTAATATATCTGCATGGCTTACATCCCTTCCAGCAATCTGCCTTAATTAGCTTGCTCACGTTTCTCTGCGTCTCCTGCGGAAAGATGTTCAGTCTTTCAGGCTGCTGTCATATGCAAATACTCACTGATCATTGCCACAGTGCTCAATCTCCCTGTGCAAATGGGAGTGAGAGGGTAAGGAAAAATAACATACAGAGAGTTTAGACTGACAGAGAGAGGCGTTTTGGAGTCTTAATCGGTTTTTACCCTAGCATCCTTGTTTTAGGAACAAAATGTACACCTTTTCAGTATTTTACCTACAAAGAGAAAGTAATGTTGTGACAGTGATACGGTTGTTAGAAATGAATGGAAGCAAGTAAAGGTCACTTAGCTTCCTGCAAATGAGATCATGCTAAATGGTCTCTATTCGTGTTCATTTGTCATTAGCCATATCAGCTTTTTTGAGCGAAATGTTTCTTTAACATTAAGGAGCTATTTTCCTCTTGACACATATAAACACACCTGACTTTTGCCTGTCATTCTCACCCTCCCTCTCCCTTCATTTCCCTTCCTTCTTTCTCAGCCTCTGAGATAGAGGGCAAAGTGGGCTTGAGTGCATGATTGCATGATTTTCTCATAGAAAAGATGGACTGTAAAAAGACAGGAGCTTTCTCTCTCTATTTTTTTTCTTCCTCTCCTTTTCTGTCTTTCTGTCTCCTTTAATTTTAGTTTAATTCAGTTTTGTTTACCCTGTTTTAAAGCAGTACTTCAAGAGATGAGGTAGCAATACAGGTAATAATGAGAGGTCTAATGGTAGTAATTAGGAATGGGCGATATACTGATGGCCGATCAGTGACATAGAGACTACATAAGCAGGGTATGTGGTTGCCTACAGGCCTGTGTTCTGGGGCACATGAATCATCTCATTTATCATTTATGTTATCAATGCATCTGCTTCTTAGCAGAAGATGACCCACCTAATTTTTTAAAGTTATACACACATAGACTGACTCCCAGCACTGCCCTGTACAGCGAGCCCCTCAGCTGCTACTACATTAAATTAAACTCAGAATTAAACCCACATACAGCTGTAGTAGGTGACGTGGCTTGACAATTATACATCGAAAAGGAGTCAATCCGTAGTCTTTAAGATAACAAGACAAATGCTAACTGTCTGTTACGTAACATTACTAACCCAGTAACTTATTTCACCTTGTACTGTAAGCTTACAAAACAGAGTTAGTAAAATAATATCAAATATGATTTATTAACTGAATTGTGGTGGATTTAAAGATTTCTTTAAATCTATACCAGCAGAATGCAAAATGAGTTAGAGCTTGATTTTTATCTGTGTTTTTCTGTGGCTCCTTTTCACAATAATAATAATAATAAACAAAAAGAACATTAGCTTTGTGTATGCCTGCCTGCGAGCCTCATCATCAGCTGCTCAATTTGTGCAGACAGGTGAGGAATTCATTCATAGATTCAGTCAAGTCTTTTTGTGGGGTTTCTGCTATTTATATTGTACTTCACTTTTCAGCTATTGCATTTTTCTTTACAACTTTTTGTATTTTGCAGTGGGTCTAGTTTTTATTTAATACAATAAAGGGATGAAACTGGCAATCTCTTTTAAAACTCAACATGATCAGATCGCAAATGATGATAAAGTTGACTTGATTTGTGAACGCAGCAGTGAATTAGACATTTGATCTGTATTGGTAAACTGAATTAAAATTTCCCTTATTCTCATTGTATTCTCAAGTATTCTCATTGAATACTTTGTTCTGTACAAAACTGAATGTGCTGACAACAAAATCACACAAAAATCATCAATCATCATTTATTAACCAATGGAGGCCTGGATTTGGAGTCACACACAAAATTAAAGTGGAAAAACACACTACAGGCTGATCCAACTTTGATGTAATGTCCTTAAAACAAGTCAAAATGAGACTCAGTATTGTATGTGGCCTCCATGTGCCTGTATGACCTTCCTACAACGCCTGCGCATGCTCCTGATGAGGTGGCGGATGGTCTCCTGAGCGATCTCCTCCCAGATCTGGACTAAAGCATCTGCCAACTCCTGGACAGTCTGTGGTGCAACGTGAAGTTGATGGATGGAGTGAGACATGATGTCCCAGATGTGCTCAACTGTTTTCAGGTCTGGGGAACGGGCCTGGCCAGTCCATAGCTTCAATGCCTTCATCTTGCAGGAACTGCTGACACACTCCAGCCACATGAGGTCTAGCATTGTCCTGCATTAGGAGGAACCCAGGGCCAACCGCACCAGCTTATGGTCTGACAAGGGGTTTGAGGATCTCATCTCGGTCCCTAATGGCAGTCAGGCTACCTCTGGCGAGCACATGGAGGGCTGTGCGGCCCTCCAAAGAAATGCCACCCCACACCATTACTGACCCACTGCCAAACCGGTCATGCTGAAGGATGTTACAGGCAGCAGATCGCTCTCCACGGCGTCTCCAGACTCTGTCACGTACGTCACATGTGCTCAGTGTGAAACTGCTTTCATCTGTGAAGAGCACAGGGCACCAGTGGCGATTTGCCAATCCTGGTGTTCTCTGGCAAATGCCAAGCGTCCTGCATGGAGTTGGGCTGTGAGCACAACCCCCATCTGTGGATGTCGGGCCCTCATACCATCCTCATGGAGTCGGTTTCTAATCGTTTGTACAGACACATGCACATTTGTGGCCTGCTGGAGGTCATTTTGCAGGGCTCTGGCAGTGCTCCTCCTGTTCCTCCTTGCACAAAGGCGGAGGTAGCGGTCCTGCTGCTGGGTTGTTGCCCTCCTTCGGCCTCCTCCATGTCTCCTGGTGTACTGGCCTGTCTCCTAGTAGCGCCTCCAGCCTCTGGACACTACGCTGACAGACACAGCAAACCTTCTTGCCACAGCTGAAATTGATGTGCCATCCTGGATGAGCTGCACTACCTGAGCCACTTGTGTGGGTTGTAGAGTCCGTCTCCTGCTACCACGAGTGTGAAAGCACCACCAACATTCAAAAGTGACCAAAACATCAGCCAGAAAGCAGAAAGGTACTGAGAAGTGGTCTGTGGTCCCCACCTGCAGAACCACTCCTTTATTGAGTGTGTCTTGCTAATTGCCAATAATTTCCACCTGCTGTTTATTCCATTTGCACAACAGCATGTGAAATGGATTGTCAATCAGTGTTGCTTCCTAAGTGGACAGTTTGATTTCACAGAAGTTTGATTTACTTGGAGTTATATTGTGTTGTTTAAGTGTTCCCTTTATTTTTTTGAGCAGTGTATATTGTATTTGGTTAGATATTTATTGCTTTAGTATCTTTATGTGTTCAGAAGTCCAAACGACAAAGAAACAAATGAAAGAGGGGCAATCCCTTTTGTGTAAATTTATTTTTATTGTTTATTTATATTTTCCTACTAACCTATGTTCTAGTGTCAAGTTCACCATTAGGTAGTGGTCTTGAACATTGTTAGGTATTGCTGTTAATTAATTTCATATCCGTTTTCTTTCTTTTCTTATCACCTGCTATTATGCCTTTATTTGTCTTTAGTGTCAGCTGAACAATGTAAAGAACATTAAGTGATGTAAAACATTAAAATAATTCTTTTCAATTAATTATTTATGATATTGGTATTGGTCACAATAAGGTGTTAATTTTAAGTCACTGTATTGTCCTAGACATTCCGCTAATAATAATCTCTGTGTGTTTGTGTGTTTCTGTGTGTGTGGGTGTTATGTTTTGAAGAGGCTGCCTGGACACTTCTGCTTTCATCCTCACAAAGTGCTCTCCCTGCTCTATGCTCTGTCCTGCTCAGTGCTTCAGTCACACAGAGACAAAGCATGTATCACAAAATCACATACACACACACACACTCCCCCGACAGCCCCAGCCAAAACTCTGAAACGCTCCTGCACTGAAGCCAAGGCAACAAGAGATGAGGAGAGTCAGAGACACAGCAAAGATAGAGTTAGGACATTAGAGCTAGAGAGGGCAGAACGGCTAAAACATTAAAGACAGAGGTGTGCCTCAAGGATTAGTCCTAACCCCCTTTCTTTTCGTCATATATGTTTCCTCTTGGCGAGATTGATTTGGTGATATGGTTTTAGCTTCAAATGTTACATAGAGACCTATTTTTAATATTATAATACACTCCAGACTGAATGTATCCATGAATTATTATAAAGGACAAATTGCAACTGTCTTAAATTAATTCCTGACAAAGTTTTGCTTGTTGCTCTCAAAATTGGCTTTTGAACTGTTTAAGCCCTCTGCTAATGCTCATAATTTTGGCACAGTTTGTGTTCCCACATCTTTGACCCTCATATGATGTATTTACTAAAAGCCCTTCTCATTAGCTTCACAATGTTGCTGCTCTTTCACCCTGACCTGGTGAGAGAGATGCTGATACCTTGGTTCACACTTTCCTCTCAGTGGAGTACTATTTGTGGAAAGCCTAAACAGATTCCAGCTTATTCAAACAATTGTAAAGCAACCATGACTGAGAGAAAGGCACTATATAAATAAAAAATGAGCCAAGATTAACTAGAACAACAGATAGGACAGAGATATAGTGGAGCAAAAAAGGACTATGGCCCAACCCATTTCACCCTTTGCCCCAACCCCGCAATCAACCCCACATTCATGCCTAGGTGTTGGGTGTCCTGATTTGTGTTGAGATAGAGTGGTAGGGCGAAATGTTAGGGCTGCATCTGAGCTTTACCTCTGGAGGGGTTTAAGTCTCCCAGTGAACACATATTCAGTTTTGTTTAGAGAAGTGTGTTATAAATCACATTTATTGTGAATGCTTGAAAGTTTACCAGTGTTCCTTGGACATTGTCGGTACAAGATCATGTCTGGCCTGGTGGACTAATTTCAAGCAACAACAAATTTACCAGCATGCTAATGTTAGCTTGAATACATGACAAAAACTGCCCCTAATCTACAGTTACAGTGTAACCATACAAGATTGCCATAGTTAAACATTTATTACACTCTATGTGCTTGTCTGGTCTATTCTGTATGTTACATGTCATACATTTGTGCAATAACCAAAACAAATCCTTTGTATGTGTAACATACTTGATGAAATAAAGTGATTCAAATTCTGATTAGGGTGAAATTTCCAAACAAATCCAATGTCTCATAAAATAAAGGCAGAGCTCAAAGCAGGGGGTGATGGTGCACTCGTCAACATTGTTCAAGAGACATCAAGCCTGCCGTGGATGCAACAAAAGTTTGCTTGTCTGAAACGTCCCCCACATAGGGAAGAACACATTACTTGCGGGTAAAAATAAACATTTAGGAAGAAACTCTTCTATTAGCCAGTGATAGCATTTTTTTCCCTAGCTTTCCCTTACTGTGTTGTGTGTGTGACTGATAACTCCAGATGTTAAAAGAGCATGAGTTAGAGAAATTTGTAGGGGGGGGGGGCAGTTTAGAGGGGATGTACCCTTGCTTATATGTTATTTCTAGCAATAAAAATTAACCCCTTACGTGGCCAGGGCCCACCAGCAGTTTCATTACACACTTCCATAACCAAAATACAAACAAAAACAAAATAGCTCAGGCAGTTTGCATAGAAGTCCCTGTAATTACTGAATTATAAGCCTTAGTATGTAATAAGCCTGGGACTTCACAAGTTGTCCCCACACATGAATTCTTGTTCCGAGATCACATCTAGCCTCACAAAATTAGTTTATATTAGCTACAACAATGCAGTTAGGCTTGGTAGCATAGCATTAAAACTGAAAATTCAACATTATGTAATGATGCTAAACAATAGTCAAATCTTGCATTATGGTGGTATAATTTATCTAACCTCATGAACCATTTATGTCAAAGAATGCATTTGTGAGTGGAGCATGTTTAGGTCAATTCTCTTCCTGAACATTTGAACTACGAAAACTATGCAGTCTTTATAATTACATTTCAGTTGTATTTTAGCTGACCTGTGACCTGTGCTAAAATACATTAATGAACTTGTGGTTATGCTTGTTCAAAAACTGTCCTTGGTGACAATAAAAACTTTGTGCTAAAATGGAAGGTAAGAGAAATAAGGTAGAAATCATTTAAAATCATACAATGCCAAATGCTACGTTACAAGCCTAAGGCTATTAGTGAATGAGTGCAAAAGCGAGAGCAGAAGAGATGGATGTTGATAGAGATGGGAGGGAAGGGGCAGAGAAACGAGAGAGAGAGAAAGAGAGGGGGAGAGAGAGAGGGGGAGAGAGAGAGAGAGAGAGATAAATGGCAGAGGAGAGATGGATAGGCACAGAGAATGAGAGAAAAAGCACATGCGGGAGAGAGAGAGAGATGGATGGTAAAAGCGAGAGTGAGAGAGAAGGAGAGAGAGGGAGATGAAGGCTGACAGAAACAAACATCGTGAAAAGCAGGGCTAGGAGCTATGTGTGTGTGTGTGTGTGTGTGTGTGTGTGTGAGAGAGAGAGAAGGATAGGAGCCAGATGCCTGCAGACAAACCACAGCCACCTGAGGCTATACTGGCACCAGCACAAAACAGAGAGAATGGGAAGAGAGAGACAACAAAGAGTGTGTCTGATCTGTTAGCTCTCTCAGTTACACGCTCTTGCTCTCTCTCTCTCTCTCTCTGTCCTATTTTGCCTCTTACATGCATATCGTGTGAACACTGAGAATTTCACGCACAGCTCAGAGGCCACAAGTTGAACGTGTGTGTGTTTCCTTGACAGATTGGCAGAGGTGGTAAGACTCACATCCTGTTACAGAACAATCTCGCAGGGCCAGACCTGATATGGTAACGATGAACATCTGGGGACAGCCATGAGAGATCATAGGCTAAATGTGGGTGGGAGCGCTCACTTTTTAGGGTGTGAAATTTCTAAACCAGTCTACTGCTTAATGAGGACTGAGCTCAAAGTAGGGGGCAATACTGTGCTTGTTAACATTGTCCAACAGGCTTGTCGTTAGTCCATGGATGTACCATTAAGTTAGTACCTCTGTATCATTACGTTAGGATGGCAAAAAAGCCCTGCATAAAAAAAAAAACTCCAATTAAGCAAAAAGATGTGTGTTGTGCACCACATCTTACAGAAAAGGTTACATCTTGGAAAATATTTCCATTAGCCAACCAAAGCGTTTTGCTAGCTAGTTTATAAGCTTTCTCCAGGAAAAGAAGATCACTCACCTCACTATTTGATTCGATTACAGTTCTTTAGGACATGCGTTTCTTTTGGTGTGGTTGTTTTTTGCACAAACATGATTGGAAGAAAAAGTCTTTTTTATAGACTTTAATAGCCTGAGAATTTCATTTTGGGCCAAACATAAGCAAATACTTAATAATAATGAATATTATTAAAATCAGCTCTAAAACTCAGCAACTCTCTGTTACACTCCTACTTCATGAGCACATTTTCCTTGTAATGGTACCTAACTAAACATAACTAAATTAAAGTAATTTTACTTTTACCTGAGTTTGGCTACAAGAATCTGCTTTTCACATCTTCCAACTCAAAAAAACAATCAGAAGGCTGGCTAACTAGTGTAAGTAGTTATTTTCTTTTTCTGGACTGCCAGCCTATGAAAATCACCTCTTACTGACTGACTGATCATCACAAAGCCATGCCACTGTCCTCATACTCAAACATTAAATGTGGGGCTAATATACACATAATAAAATACAGCAGAACACAGTCATTGCAACATGTCATGGGTCTGACAAAAAACACAACAGCTGCTCCTGATAGAGCAGTAACACAGCTATGAGTACATGTTTATCTGGGCTGTTTATCTGAATTTAGGTGGAAATTCTCACCTTCAGTATATAGCAATTTTTCACTCTTTCATGTGAGGCTAAATTTTCAAGCACTAGCACATAGCCTCAATGTGCACTATAATGTAAGCTTTAATAGTATTTTGATGTGTTGATCACTATTTTTAGAATTCATACTGTAATGAGTTTGTCAATGTATTGAAAGCTCTAATGCTAACACTATCAGCCTATATACTAGAGTACAGTTGGTTTTTGCTCATATTTTATTACATGCTTAAGAGAAAAAAGTACATTTGCTTGACTTTATACATGATCCTGTGCAACAAATTTAGACATTTCTGTAAGTGGAAATCATCTTAGAGGTGTTATCATGCTAATGACAGTCCTTGCCTCTGCTATTTTAGACCTACCTAGAGAGCTAACTAAATCAGTCTTCATGGATTTCTTCATAAAATTCATAAAATACATAGAGCATGTCAGAATTATTATTACAGATTTTTGTCTGTTTGCTTTATTATATCAGATTATTATTAGTGGTAGTAGCATGAATTGTATTGACAAAAAGTGTCAAATAATTCTAAAAATTCTAAGTGGACATCCAGACATTATAGGCTGGTGGAGTAAATTGTTAGTTTTTGTATCCTCTGCCTTACACATCTGTGTTACACAAATAACATGGTGGTCCAGCAAAATTGGACTTGCCTGTTTTTTGTTATTTCATTTTTCAGAATAACAGAAATAACATAACAGATCTGTATCAAGCTTTAATCTTTTACTTTTCACGATCTAGAAGTGAAGCTACTCACTGTTTTGGTGTCGAACTCTGGAGGGTTGTCGTTGACGTCTGTGACAGTGATTAGTGCAGTTGCTGTGTTGGACAGGCCGAAACTCAGACTGCCCTCCATGTCTGTAGCCTGCACTATCAGTGTGTACTGAGAGACTTTCTGCAAACAACAAAGAGAAAAATGAAATATAACACAAAATATAACAAAATACACATTAACACAGATACACACAAATATGCATCTAAATTATGGGCACTGTAACAATTTTTACTATTGAAATATGCACATTTTAAATTGATAGTATTAAAATATCCCAACTTTAAAATGTATGACTTTATAATTTAATAATAAAAATATAAACACATTTATAAATAAAAATTAAGGACACACTGATATTACACCCACTGAACATTTTTGGCAAAAAAAAGTAACAAAAGGCAATGTCAGTTTTTAGGGAAAAAAAGATTAAAGAGGCCTGTAACAAAGTGTAAAAGTTTGTCAATTATCAGTACAGACTTTACAAATACCATGAATGCTAATGAAAATGAGAAACAGTGATTAAAAACATTGTTCATTCTTCATTCTGCAGCATCAATCAGCACAGATTTGTTCAAACAGTTTAAGCATCAGGTCAACAGTAGAGCTGATACAACAGTGGAGTAGTATGCTGGCTGTGTGGAACCATTTCACAGTTTCTTTGTGGGACATTGCAATTTGTAACCAATGTTCATGCTAAATATCAAGAGAGGGTAGATTTCACTACTGGTTTGATTCCATTTGAAAACATAACACTCTACTCAATGCACAGAACAAAGTAAAACAACAGAAGCAGAAAGTCCACATTAGAACACTGATGCCATCTGTAGCCACAGTTACATAAATTATGAAAAAGACTGACAAAGAACAGAGCTACAGTGCAAAGTATGACTAAAAAATGAGAAAATTCATTGCCTTGTATGGCGAACTGTTCTGTCACGACTGGTTCCTCCCATTCCTCCATGTGTTTTTGTTTACTTTCTGATCGTCCACGTGTGTTTGTTGTGATTCAGTTCGGCCCCCTTGTTTTCAGACCCCGCCCCTGATTGTTCCCACCTGTGTTTCAACCTGTGTCTTGTTATCCCTTGTTAGCCCTCTTGTATTTATGCCCTGTGTTTGCCTCTTGTCGTTGTTGGTCTTTGTATGCTTGTTTGACGTGCTGTCTGTATGCGCTAAATGTGTTTTATGTTTCATGAATTGATTGAAGTGTTTGGTGTTTATTTTGCTTATGTTCTTTTGTCATGTCTGACCCTCATTCTCTTCGTGTTGGCTATTTGAACCTGGACCATTTTGACCATGACCCTGGATTTGCCCTGAATAAAACTCGCTTATCTCAGCAGGTGCGCCCGCCTTATCACTCTGCATTACATGTTCTCTGTAGTTAAAGACAATAATTATTTTTGTTAAATACATAGTGCACAATTGATTTAATTTTTTTATTTGAAACTGCACACATCTTATTAAAATATGTAATTAAGTAAACAAATACTGAGAACAGTTTGGATATCCACAAAAATATTCCTCCTGATTTTTATTACATTATTACATTATAACACATCGTGGCCTTATTCAGTGTTTTAATTAAACTGCATGCTATTAATAGTGTTTTGTCTATTTTAACCTGCAGCAGTGAAACACATTTCTGTGCTTCAAAGACGAATCAAATTGATTTGTTAAGTTAAATGCAGTCTAGTAGTCACCACCCATGACTCAAAAATTAAAATTTAGAATAATTTACCATTTTTATGGCCCTGAATGCAGTGAATGCAGTGAAAAATCCTCTCCGACATCTATTCCAAAGCTGTTTGCTGTCCATGGTGCTGAAAATTTATTGGAGTATTGGAAAATGTATTGTATATTGGAATATGTAGTTGCTGAGGCTTACATATCATTTTCTGTTTTCTGTTTTCTCCTGATGCTGAACAATGAAAAACTTGTACTTAAATCACTGGAAATAAAATAAATAAAAGGGGAGTCTCTGACCTCTGCACAGCACTGTGAACACACTACACTCTCACATAATCTTTAAAACATAAAAAGTTTCTATTTATTTATATGAAAATTATTTATATAAATACAAAATGTAGACATTCTGTCACAAATGCAGATCAATCATGAAAAATAAGCAGTATAGCCAGTATAGCCAATTGCCACCTTCACATTGTACGTTTTAACACCCCTTACACACACTCCCCCTCTCTCCCACTGATGGTCAGTGTATTTAAGAGGCAGGCAGGTCCGAGGCTCTTTAGAGGGGCCGCTCCAAAGCACTTAACCTCCAGCGGAACACTCTGGCCCGGCCTGACCGCTCATTAAAGCAGCATGTGCATGTTACTGCAGCAGCCAGATCCACAGCTCAACAGTGGCCAGCGGCCTTTTATTATGCACACATAATGAAATATCGATAGCAGCTCCCTTATGCACTGCAGTGAGAAGGTGAAACAAATCACAGTGTAATTAATCCACAATCACCGTTTTCAAACGGAGACAGCGGGAGTGATCAAGGCCAATGTTCGGGCAAGCTAGCACACAGGGTCAGTCTAAATTCATTCATTCAGCCTCGTTCAGCTTGCAGAGCGAGACAGAGAAAAGTCTCAAACTAACCATCAATCCCACAATGACATATATACATACATTTACTAGCCACTCAACACCAACATTGTTATTACACTTTGTAGGTGCACAGTTAAAGGCGAAAGGTCTTCTGTTGATGTACAGTTAGGCTAATCATCATCTAGTCCTGACCACAGGACCACTGTTGGCTAGATGTTTTGGTAGGCCAACTTTTCGCAACTCACCATTGACATTGAAGTAAGCATTCGGTATAAAAATGCATCACAGTGTACAGTATTAACACTATATTATATTTTAAAAAATGACATTTTAAAAATATGTTTAAAAGACAGTTCAAATGGCAGGGTACATGTGCAAAATTTACAGTCAGCACTGGAGATAAAAACCTGACCCAACCTGATCCACATCGTCAAGTCTGAAAATAACGTGAGTATAATAAAATTCTGTCCACACCACATCATCACCCAATGATTAATAAACCCTCATAAACTGCTGCTTAAATGACAGCATAGTGACAATAATACTCATCATTAGATCTCAGACAAAAAAGACAATAAAAATCTTATAATAATCTTAAATAGTCAGCTGTTAAAATTAAGTTTAAATTCCGCTTTAACAGGTTTATACTTCACACAATGCTTTTGAACTACATCCACTACATTAGTCTTATGTACTGCACTTTTCTCCTGCTGTGCCGTGCTGATTTAGATCATCCTAAAGCTCAATTTCAATGCATATAACATAAAAAATATTCAGGCAAAATTAAATATAAATATAAATATAAATATATGTCCTTCAGGCTGCTCCAAACTGTCCTCTCCTGAAATTACTGACTTTATTATTTACTTCCATTTTCTCACAAGCGAGGACCTCAGGGTTAAATTCTGTCAACAGTGCTCCAGGCCATGCCAGATTAAAAGCTATTTTAAGTTGATGAATCTAAAGATGAGGAATAAAGCAAGCAGAAAAACTGAATTGGGAGAATGCAGTGTAAAGTCTGTAAGAGCCCAAATGTGAAATATATTACTAGACAAATTATATATGGACAGTGCTTATCCTGTGGTGGTCCCTCTCCACTGATGGAAGAGGTAAAGGAGGGCTAATACACTGCAGCAACAGATGGGCTACTGTCAGTAACTGTAAACCTACAAAGTGCACCTACATGGTCACTGTTTTTGACAGATATAAAATTTGCACTGGTCACTCAATCTAGTGACTAAAATTAAGAATTTGTGACCAGAATAATAAATATTTATTGTTTACACATCACCTTTACAATAAACAAGCACGCCTCAGTTAATCAATCAGATGTTGTTGTGTAAAAGGCCATATTTATTTAAATTTTCCATTAATAAGAATACTTGTTGTCACATTTGCTATCACAGCAGTTACAGTTGCCAAATTCTCACAAAATCAGATTTGATGCAGTTAATCAAAATGCAAAAAAAATCTCCAAGGCAACCAGCCATTCAGTTTTAGTGGCCCAAATGTGAAACTGGCTACCACACAATAGACAATGATCACCAGAATGTAGGAACAAAGTGGCAACTCAGTGTACAGAGTACATAAAAATATGAACATATACACCAGTGAGTGCCCCCTGCCTACCTCCCTCCACATGCACATGAGTCAACTGTTATGAAGAACATTTCACAGCCCATTGGACCCTGACCTGTCTACTTCTACACACCTCTCAGTCTGCAAATAGAAGAGGAAAGAGTTGGCTGGGTGAGAGAGAGAAAGGGAGAGGATGGAGAATGAGAGCGAGAGAGACAGACAGAGAGAGAGGAAAGAGAGGCAAGAGAATGAAGGAAGAGAAAGGAAGAAATAGGAAGAGCGAGCCACTACAGATTTCTGATTTTCCTCTGTTCACACACAGAGGTAGTCAAACGCACACACACACAGTGCCGATCGATTCCTTAAATCAAGCGTAGCAGAGCGGACACATTCTAACCCAGACTTGACACCAGCAGCCACGCATACACACACGTGCATGCACACACAGAGCCTTGGGCAGGTACAGGTGAAGAAAAGCAACAGCCTGGACAATCTGGCCTGTGCGGACTCCCACTGCTCTGCCACAGTTAGGGCCCCTAACAGACGTGCACTCTGGAGGAGGGAGCAAAACAATGCAGACGAAATATTGCCAGAGGCTCATTAGGAGCCCAGCAAGAGCACGCCGCTTTATCTTCCACTAAGAGCTCGAAAAAAGAGCAAGCTGGCTCATAACATATGCCCATTCAGAGCAATTATTCACAACCCGTAATAACAGCCTTATGCTGGGATGACTCATGTTGATCATAATTTTGCAGCTTCACGTCCATCACTTCGCTACTCAGCCTGTTAGCCGTCAAGCTGCTGGTGCTAATGTCAATTCGGAGAACAAAGGCCAGTGCTAGAATCTCATACCAGAGAAATGGTCCCTGAGAAGAAAAGCCAGTGTTGATGTCTGTTACAACAAAATGGTGCTGCAGGAGAAAAATCAGGCTAAGTGTTGGTATTAGACGTGAGAAATGCACTTGAAGAAAAAAACTCATTTTGGTATCTCAGATCGAGTAAATGGTAATGGAGTGGGAAGGCCAGTGCTGGTATCTCAGACCAGAGAAATACTCCTTGAGAAGCAAGCATTGGTACTTTTACACGTGAGAAATGTTCCTCAAGAACAAAGCAAGAACTGGTATCTCAAGCCAGAGAAACGTTCCTCAAGAAGAAAAGCAAGCGCTGGTATTCCCAGACCTGAAAAATGCTTGAATAAACACCAGTGCTAATATTTCCAATCTTGCTGCTGGACAGCTACCCTCCTCAATTCCTAATTGAACACACCTGGCTCTAGTGACCAGATGGTCTTGAAGACTCTCATTAGCTGGATTAGGCAAGTTTAATTGGGGTTGGAGATAAAGGTGGAGAAACCTGCATAAAGAGATAGCCCTCCAGCAGCAGAGGAGGAGAAATCTGTACCAGTGGCACTGGCATTTACTCAGAGCAATGCTTGATGGGTGAAGAATTAGCCCTAAAATAAAGCATTGAATCTTTAGAGTCTATATCTACTATAAACACTGCTTAAAGGTCTACTTTATGGCTGACATAAATAGGGGCCATTCTGCTGTTGAATTTGCTTTTATCCTTTAATCCTTTTGTGATCTAACCAGGTCAAAAATCCAGGAATTTTATTGTAGTGTGTGTCACCAACTTCCTTTTTGAACAAGAAAAAACATAAATAAGAGTACATGTAACACATACATCATGTGTACCTTTTATATAGTGTTAGAAACCACAATAGTTCACAGAGCTCTGATTTGTTGTACAATGGTCAGTGTGGACATCATTTGCAACCAAATTATATTTTATCTGCAGTGCTGCTGTGGTTCCATTGTTGTGTGAAAAGGAGGGCAATAGATGGGCTACAGTCAGTAGTAGTGGTAGTTGGTTCTGATAAAATGGTCAATGAGTGTAGATACATACACTTACCTTGTAGCAGACTAGAAACTAAATCTAAAAATATTTATGTTATAAATAGGGTTGGCTTGAATGGGCATTCTGGGCATTCTGACTAATTTTGATATAAATCTCGTAAGGGTTAATGAATGGGTAACTGTGGAAAGCAACACATTGTAAGGTGAGATGACGTTCCTGCCTGGCATGGTTTAATGATGTGCTCTAAAATAAACCAGTGATGCTTTATTTATTTTTAACATCTTTCATATACAACTTGTTTTTACTTAAAAATCAGCAAAACATGTAATTTAACCAGTGTTGCACAAACTATTGCAAATGACTGTATTCGCAAACACTGTTTTATTTAAAAGCCTGTGCTGATGAAGTTGCCACAAGTTCTGTGGCTGAAAAAAGACAACACTTTTGAATACTAAATAGAAAAATGGATACCAACTTAATGAACGAATGTTCAAGTATTATTTGGGCCAGCTTCAGTTATAACAACATTTGTCACACAACATTTAATCTGAAAGCGATCAGTTTGGAATTAAACCCATAAATATTCAAAAATGTTGCTGGAAAGAAATAAACCGAGAGATTTCTGATTGTATTCCTAGTAAAAAGTGCATGGTGGATGTGTCTGTATGTTTGTATGTGTATGTGTGTGAACATGTGTGTATGTTCATGTGTGTGAGATGAGAGCAGAGGTCAGTTACTCTCTGGTGGGCAGGGTTAATTGGTATGCTGCATTGACCGGTACGCTATGACACAACCTCTAGAACCTCTAGTCCCACCAGCGCAATGCTACTGCACAAGGCTTCTTCACTTCACTAATTACTGCATAAATATTCCAATTAGGCTACTGCAACTGATGAAAGAGCTCTGCCCTCCTGATGAGGACGTGTGAGTATGTGTGTGTAAGTC
This sequence comes from Pygocentrus nattereri, assembly GCF_015220715.1. Lineage (NCBI taxonomy): Eukaryota > Metazoa > Chordata > Actinopteri > Characiformes > Serrasalmidae > Pygocentrus > Pygocentrus nattereri. Next base: position 24,963,002 of record NC_051231.1, on the reverse strand, counting down.
TGTGATAAATTGTTCATCTCTCCTCAGTACCCTGCCATAGCTCCATCTGACACTACGTCCTATGGTGAGGATACTGACATTTCCACAGCGTTTGATTAAATGCTGCTCTAGCGGAGAACTGGCTCTTCTGGGCTGTCAGTGAGCCCATTAAGCAAATGCAGGCATTCAGTACGGATACAACAGTGGGTAACAGTACACTGAAAAAACGGGCCTTTGAATTTACATGATTCAAATGTGTCAGTCCATTGCACATACATAAAATATGTCACCTCAACATAATTCCTGTCAAAAGACGTAAACTGAAAGACAACAATTGTGTTTGATCATGTGCAACTATGTAAGCCTATTAAATCATGTAAGTCTACATTCACATTACAAGCCTAATTCTGATTTTTTTTCTGGTTCTAATCCCAGTCTTTTGGCATTGATTGTTCATATGTTGGTGTTGATAAGAAGGCTGTTGGGGAGATCTCTGTACAAGGCAGTGAACTAATTTGTAAATAGTTCATTCCTTTTAGTGAGTCATTAAACTCACCTTTTTAACTCCATGAAGCTGCTTCCTTGTCTTTGCTTGGTCACACCCTCAAACCCACCATAATCAATTCCCACTGGCTGCATGTATCTGATCTAAGACCACAGGCTACATTCACAGTACAAACTTCATTGCTCAATTCAGATTTTTCTCATCTAATTTGATGGTTTACATTAGCATGGGTAGGTGACACATATCTTGTCCTCTGTGCTCTTGTGCTCTGAAACGACCCACACGTGTACATCATAATCAACAATGTCATGCGAATGAATCATGAGCGTCATGAACAACAAATAACAAGCTGCCATCGCAAAGATAATTTGGTCTGAGAAGCTGTCGGCTGCCGAAAGAAGACGAAGGTGAATAAAGGGTCAAATGCATTGTTTTAGCACTGTTTACTTGTGCTTATTTCAAGTTAGGTGCTGCAGCCATGTTAAAATTAGAACAACTCCAAATAAAAGCTCAAAAAGGCCTAATTTATACCACTTTAGCTTGCAAATGAAAATGTTATTTAAATCTGAAGCACTTAGTTAATTTTTTTTTGGTGATGTAGTCAGCCAGTGATGTAGAATTCTGCTTGGATTCAAGTTGTAATTTTTAGTATTTGAAACTTGGATTCAATTTTCTTTGAATTGAGACTTCCAGATTATGACCAGGCTAAGACCTAGTCTTGGACTTGGACTTGGATCTGAAGGTGAGATGGCTTGAACTTCAGAACTGTTGGCTTGGGTATTGCACAAAGCAGGATTTCTCAGTTAAACCTCAGAACCCTTTGGTCTTAGGTTTCAACTCTGGAATCTGAATCTAGTTTCCAGTCCTGGAATGTATTATCATTCATAGTCAACTGAACAGTTAATGTAATTAACTGGCTACATAGTGTCATAATACCTACCAGTGAGTAAAAATTCATATCCTGAAAGTGGATACAAGGTCCTAAGTCGAAGGCCTCTGCCTTGAAATTTACTGCTCGAGATAACACAACCATTGTGTAATGTGATATTAATTAATTCTCACTCAGCTTACCATTGAAATTGCAAATCCTAAACATTAAACAAAAGCCACATTTGTATTTGTACATGGAAGAAGAGATATGTAATTTTGATCCGAATTTGATGAAAAGTTATTGTTGTGTAGAGTCTTGTTTCCTTTACATTTTTACCTCTTATTTGTAATTACTAATGTAGTTGTGTTGTACTGTTTTACTTTTTTACTTTTAAATATTGTAGGAAAATTACAGTAACATTTATATGAGTTAACCAGATTATTAAAGTCAAGTCTGTCCAACAGGAGGTCAGAGATAGTCATGTGAAAAGATGAGAACACCCCATGAAAATCTTTGTCTTTTTAAACATTTAAACATAAGGGCATTTGATCTCCATTGTAACATTGTTGTAACAATGTTGAGAGATAAAGGTAACATAACAAATAAAACTGAAGAAATGTCTTAGAAAAAACAATTTGTAAAATGTAAAAAACAGAACTGCAATTTTCTTGTGAGGAAGACATTCGAACACCCCCATATTTATTACTCCTTAAAATGCCTAAAATTATTACAGCTGCAAATGATTAGAACATCATTAGAAAGGATTTTTGAAAAACCTGCCTTATTTAAACCTCTAATATTTAGTCTGAGTTGCTCTTGATTGTTGAAGTGAGTGGTATCACCATGGCAAGATCTAAAGAGCACACAAAGGCCTTCAGAAAGAAGGCTGTAGATGCACAGAGTCTGGGAAAGGACTTAAAAAGATCTCAAAACAATTAGAAATCAGGCATTCCATGGTCCAGAGATAATTTACAAGTGGAGAACATTTAAAATAACTGCCAAAATGACCAGGTCGTGCCATCCTAGCAAGTTCAGCCCAAGAACAGACTGTACAATGCATAAAAAAGTCTCCAACAATCCTAAAATGTCACTGCAGGACCTACAGGTATTGTCACAGGTACATGCAGCTAACATCAGAAAGAGACCGCACAAGTTTGAGTTTCTTGGGAGGTGCTTGCCAGAAAACACCAAGACAAATAGGATTTCTGGAACAATGTGCTTTGGAAAGATTAATCCAACATTGTATTATATGGGCACAGTAATAGAAGAACATGTTTGGCACAAGCCAAACACAACATTTGAGCACAAGAACGTTATAACAACTGCGAAGAAGTGGAAATGTCATGTTATGAAGCTGCTTCACTGTAGTAGGGCCAGGCAAGCTCTCTACCACAGAAACCACTATGAACTCTTTATTGTACCGGGGGTGCTTGAGGAAAATTTGACACCATCTGTCCAACAACTGAAGCTGAAGTGGGCCATGCAACATGACAATGCCCAAAAACATTCCAGTAAATCCACCTAGGAATAGACCAAAAGAAAGAAATGGAGAGTTCTGGAATGGCCAAGTCAAAGCCCAGATCTTAATCCTATTGAGATGCTGTGGTATGATTTGAAATGAGCTGTGCATGCAAGAAAATCCTCACAGAAAACATCACAGCATCGAAAACACTGAAAAATTGGGAAAAAGAGACTGTTAGATGGTTATAGGTAACTATAACCTATAATCAAGGTTATTTCAGGGGGAAATAGTTGCTATTAGGGCATAGGGTGTCCTAAGTTTTTCTTAAGTAAGTAACTGGAATCTTTTCAATAGTCTTTTTTAATTGTTTGAAAGAAGATCAAATATTAATATGTCCACATTTCATAATAAAGTGCTGTCCTATTTTTTTTTCACATGACTATATTCCTGTCAGACAGGCTTCATTTGTGGTTAAAGTTATCCAGCTAAGCAGAGAAATTCTGCTCTGTGAAATCTGGCCTTTAAATGACTACAACACTGCCTTGCAGCAGGCACAATACAGTTTGTCATAATTATGGTACTTTAGGTCAGTTATTTATTTTTCAAATAAATAATAGGATGATTAAAAATAAATAAACAGGATGATTCACTTTGCAACCTGTGTGTGTCTATTATTAACTCTGATAGAAGGTATGTAAACCCACAGGTGTGCCCTAGTTCTGGTGGTGGAGCACAGGTGGCAGGCAGAGGGTGTTACTGAGCACAGGTGGGAGGCAGAGTGATTAATGGGTGTTACCTCACCTGCATCATGAGCACAGAGCACCAGCCTGCTACAGCACACAGACCTACATACTGCAGACCAATAGCCACCAGCACATGGACCTACATACTGCAGAACAGTAGCCACCAGGACACATGCTGATGAGCGAAAAGATTATAACTACTTGTTGACTAAAGCCACAATAGCTTGTCTGTTGGTTAAGACCAAACAGGAAAGCACTCATCACCCTTGCACATCAGTAAACCTTTGGTGCCCAGCACTGTGTCACCAATTCATGGTTTGTCCCTACTCAGATCACTTTCAGGCCGTACTCACCTCTGTGAGCACAACAGTTCCAAACCAGTCGTCTGGCCATAACAACTTGATCCTTGTCAAAGTCGCTTGGGTCTTCATGCCTGCCTATTTCTTCCGGATCCATGTCAACTACAAGAACTGACTCTTCACTTACCATCTAATATATCCCAGACTTTGACATGCACTGTTTAAAGATAATCAACATTACTCACTTCATCTGTGGTCATAATGTTTTGACTCATCTGTGTAGGTCTACAAACGGCAGAGAAACAGCCAATAACACATAGACCTACATACCAACAGATACAAAACAGACTTACTTAACACAGATCAACAGATATATGCTACAGCACACAGGCCTATAAATTGAACACAAATAGTCACCAGCACACAGATCTATATACGGTAGACCAATGGCCACAACACACAGACCTACATAATTCAAACCACTGCCACCAGCACATAGACCTACATACTGCAGAATGATAGCCACCAGCACACATAGACCTACATACTGCAGACCAATAGCTACTAGCACATAGATCTGCGTGCTGTAGCCTGATAACCACTAGCACATAGACCTACAAACTGCAGATCAATAGCTACTAGCACTACAACTGTTACAACACACAGACCTATGTACATATTGCAGTCTAACAGTTATCTGTTACACCAATGGTCACTAGCACACAGATCAATATACGGTAGACTTATGGCCGCAGCTCGCCTAATATGCTGCTGGTCCACTGTGTGCCTTTGACAGGATGCCAGTGACCAGTTGTCTCCTGTAATCATCATTAAAAAAAAGAATAAAGCCACAGTAGCCCTTCTGTTTGGTTAAGACCAAATACTGATAGCCACTAATACAGACCTGCATGCTGTAGACTGATAGCCACCAACACACAGACCTACATACTGCAGACCAATAGTTAGTAGGACATATACCTACATACTGCAAACCGACAGCCACTAGCACTAGCACTGTTACAGTACATAGATCTATGTACATGCTGCAGACTGAAACATACCAGACCAATAGATATTTGCTACAAAACTGGTAGCTTTGTTATAGCACATGCCTCAGTGATGCTTCATTTACCGGCAACCTATGTCTCTACTTGCTGCTCTGTTGATTAAAAAGGAATTAACAAAGCCATTATGGGTTTAGTCAATAGGCTATATTAAATAAATAAAACCAAAGCACAAAAACAATAACACTTTCACTACCTCCTTTCTATTGCTGATATTAAATCAATATTTTCTACCTGGATTATAACCCTCGGCTATCATCAATGTGCAGTTATTGACCTACAGAGAGAAAGAGAGAGAGAAAGCAGGAGAAAGTAACATGTAGCCTCGGCAGAGGAAAAATGAGGGATGAAGCAGCACAGAAAGATGAAGGAGATACAAAGACTCTGCCGAAGGTCTGCTGATGTACTCTGGCATGGCTTGTGTTGACCCCTGTGTGACCTCACTCATTAGCGCAAAGAGAGGTTAAGGGAAGCTTTATAAATCTGTGTATGTGTGCAAGACACAGAAAGAGAGGGTGAGTGAGGGAGAGAGATTAAAGAAGTATGCTAATCAGCAAGGAGGTAAGAGCTGGAGGGATGTAGAAGCTGGGTCCACTCCATGACCCCTAATGTGTGTTTGAGCATAACATTGATCAAGCTTGCTTGGCAGCTACAGTTGGTTTTATCTGAGTAGAGCACTCAAGGCAAAGAAGAATAAGACAAGCTCTTAGTATCTCAGATTTGGCTTTGGTTGTGCATTAGAGGACAAATTTTCATTTCTGCATTCTACTAATCAGCTCAGCTCTGTAGGGTTTCCTTTGTCTGGTTTCGTTGTACAATAGGGGTTTATATGTCTATTCAACTCAAAACGTAGCTGAGTATTTGTCAAAAACCAATAGAAAAAATGTTAGACTGCAAAAAAGTAGACTGCAGGACTTTTTTGTGGTATTTTAGTTAGCAAGCTCACACAGTCTACCTGCAGAGCACATGTGACTATCACTGATGTAAACAGCATGCTAAAATCACCAGAGCTATCAGACTCTTGCCTCTTACGTCTCTCTGTGCTGCTATGTACTGGTTTAATCAATCCAATGGGAGAGAACCAACTACATGTTAGTTAGTAAAAATGCCTCTTTGCATACCATGACCGAAAAAAGTTCATGAAATCTTATTTTTAAAAACTATTCAAGAATTTTTGTTGAAGCCAAGCAGTAACTAATGAGATCTTCTTGTGTGTTTGCAGACTGATGTACCACTTTATTTCTGGCAAGTCTGCTTTTGTTGTGCATACAGCTGGGGCATAGCTACTCCCACTAACCCAGATTTCTGATCGTAAAAAAAAAAATCTTAGATGCCAATGAAAATATTCAAAGGTAAAAGGTGCTGAATTCTGATGACATTATTCTACCTTGAATAAATAAAAGAGACTAATAAAGCTCTAACCTTGGTTATTGCAATTTTTTTGCAGATGCTATCACCATAGCAAGCTTTATTATAGACTACTTACCTAGCTAACAAGTTATTTGAACAAGGTAAAGAAAACAAAGTTCAACTCTGTGAAAAAGCACCAATAACATTGTTATCTTTAAACATTCACCCTAGATGTCTATGCATAGTGCTGTAAAATGTAAGCTCCTGGTTAATTAGCCTTTACCCACTGTGATGTGCTCTCAGTTGTTATAGTTACTAATGTGGGCAGTTACATGCAAGATGAGCAATCGTGTGTTGTTTGTTTAATATTTGAATGTTTTTCCCCTTTCATTATAGTAATGGGTGGGCAATTTTCTAATCATTTAGATGTAACAAAGTTGGCTAGGTGGTGTTCATCATAGTCACTTCGCCAATGTCTCTGAGCTTTAATGCTTACTATCTGGCCCACTCAACCTGTAACTAGGCCCCACTAAAATGAAATTATGGCTGCATCATTGGCATACAATTCACGGCTGTCAAACACCCCCTTTCTGATCTAGTCTGAGAGACTGTTTTCAGTGTATTTGCCATTGTGTTTTTTTTTTTTTTTATACAGAAAAATTGCTTTCTGGACCCTGTTATGATCTGTTCACTACTGTTTTTTTCTGTTGCAGATTTTCATTATTATCTTTTCAAATTTAAGTTAATAAAAAATAAATAGTATACTGTAATTAAGTGCAAATTCTTTGCAAATTAAGTGCAAATTCTTCTTTTAATTATTTTTCAACATCTGTCACATTATCTGTCTTGACATTTGATCGCTATTTTTGCAAGACAATTTGGATTTTAATTTCATTATAACTATAACTTTCTCAATCATTACAGAATTATCTACAGCTCTGTCCCTCATTCATTTATTTTTTACAATTTCCAAGTTTTCTACTAATTATTTGAGAACTAAGGACTAGAATATTAGTCATTTTATACACTTGTTTGCCAAATTCCAAAAATTTTCATCAGCAGTATACAGTGGTGCTTGAAAGTTTATGACCCCTTTAGAATTTTCTATATTTCTGCATAAATATGACCTAAAACATCATCAGATTTTCACACAAGCCCTAAATGTAGATTAAGAGAACACAGTTAAACAAATAACACAACAATATTATACCTGGTCATTTGTTTATTGACGAAAATGATCCAATAATACATATTTGTGAGTGGCAAAAGTATGTGAACCTTTGCTTTCAGTATCTGGTGTGACTGCATCTAAACATTTCTGGTAACTGTTGATCAGTCCTGCACACCGGAATTTTAGCCCATACCTACAGAACAGCTTCAACTCTGGGATATTGGTGGATTTCTTCACATTAACTGCTCGCTTCAGGTCCTTCCACAACATTTCGATGGGATTAAGGTCAGGACTTTGACTTGGCCGTTCCAAAACATTAACTTTATTCTTCTTTAACCATTCTTTGGTAGAAAAACTTGTGTGCTTAGGGTCGTTGTCTTGCTGCATGACCCACCTTCTCTTGAGATTCAGTTCATGGACACATTTTCCTTTAGAATTCTCTGATATAATTCAGAATTTATTGTTCCATCAATGATGGCAATCAGTCCTGGCCCAGATGCAGCAAAACAGGCACAAACCATGATACTACCACCACCATGTTTCACAGATGGGATAAGGTTCTTATGCAGGAATACAGCGTTTTCCTTTCTCCAAACATAATGCTTTTCATTTAAACCAAAAAGTTCTATTTTGTTCTCATCCGTCCACAAAATATTGTTCCAATAGCCTTCTAGCTTGTCCACATGATCTTTAGCAAACTGCAGACAAGCAGCAATGTTCTTTTTGGAGAGCAGTGGCTTTCTCCTTGCAACCATGCCATGCACACCATTGTTGTTCAGTGTTTTCCTGATGGTAAACTCATGAACATTAACATTATCCGACGTGAGACAGGCCTTCAGTTGCTTAGAAGTTACCCTGGGGTCCTCTGTGATCTCGCCAACTATTGCACACTTTGCTCTTGGAGTGATCTTTGTTGGTCAACCACTCCTGGGGAGGGAAACAGTGGTCTTGAATTTCCTTGAATTTGTACACAATCTCCCGCGACCCTGAGGGAGAAGCGGCTTAGAAAATGTGTGTGTGTGTGTGTGTGTGTGTGTGTGTACACAATCTTTTCCAGCCTGATGAGCATGAACAACTCTTTTTCTGAGGTCCTCAGAAATCTCCTTTGTTTAGGTCATGATACACTGATACACTTCCATAAACATGTGTTATGAAGAGCAGACTCTGACAGATTCCTGTTCTTTAAATAAACAGGGTGCCTACTCACACCTGATTGTCATCCTATTGATTGAAAACAGCTGACTAATTTCACCTTCAAATTAACTGCTAATCCTACAGGTTCACAAACTTTTGCCACTCACAAATATGCATTATTGGATCATTTTCCTCAATAAACAAATGACCAGGTATAATATTTTTGTGTCATTTGTTTAACTGGGTTCTCTTTTATCTACTTTTAAGACTGAAAATCTGATGATGTTTTAGGTCATATTTATGCAGAAATATAGAAAATTCTAAAGGGTTCACAAACTTTCAAGCACCACTGTACATACACACAGACCACACAATGTTAGAAAATAATCACATGTTGCTAGAGTGGTGCAGGTGCAGTGTTGAGACTGACCTCTCTGTCCAGGCCGGCTGCGATAGTGCTGATCTCTCCTGTAGCTCCATTGATGGTGAACATGTTGGGGATAGGGATGTGTGGGCTTTGGTTCAGGATGCGGTAGTGTACTAGGCCGTTGGGCATGGTGCTGTCATCAGCGTCGAACGCAGTCACACGCATCACGGACGTACCTGCGGAAAGAGTGTGCGAACACAGTTATGCTTTTGAATGGATCACTAACTAAATGACTCACTCCCTTTTGTAGTCTTTTAACATTTTGTGTGGAAATGACTAATTATAAACACACACACATGCACAATGAATAACAGCACACGAGGAACTCATTTTATTATGAACTAAAAGTAACAGCCCATGATTCTGAACAATAGTCAGTCTAGTGATGGATGTTTCAATTAATTTTGTGGTCAAGTACTTTAACATTAACTGAAATTGCTTTTATGCTGTGCTGTATTTAGAGCACTAATTTACTATTTTATGGTGCTTTGCAGACAAACATTTCCAGAGCATCTTCCCATATAATTTACTGTTATCTCTGTAAAGTTACAGAGGTAGGCATATCTGTCAATGCCTGAAAATAAGTTGCAAACACCAAAGAACACGCAACTAGTTGCATGAATGCTTCACCACATAAAGACTTCCTAAACTGCCAACTTCCTTTGCTAGATGACAAATTAGGTGACTGAAAAAATATATTTTTTACAGTTTTAAAAATGGTAAATTTGTTTATCAAGCTAAATGTTACCTAGTCACCAATAACAAACAATTGCTTGCTGTGCACACTGTGAAACTGCTAAGTTGTTGTATATGCCACTTTGTTTTATACAGGTCATTTTTTGTTGTAGCAGTGCTACATATCATAAATTATTTGTGATTCATTGGTTTGCTCAGTCTCTAATTGTCGAAGTTGCTTACTTTGCCAGTTTTTATGATTCTTACTGTTGAAGATAAACATATTAAGCAACAAAATCTGATTTTCTGATAACATACGTAGAGTTCAGCTGTAATTCAGACAATTAGCAAATTCTAAGTACTTTTTTAGCAGCTGAATAAAAGGTTTATTTAGTGCACGGTTAGTCAACTACTTGCGCAAATATAACAACTAAACCCACAGTCTATCACACTTCTTTCCTGATCCTCCTGGTCAGTCTCACTCTCCTCACTTCTCTCCGGAATGCAGATTCTTAGCTGCATGCTCCTTTGCGCCAGCACCACCTTAAATTGAACTAGTTAACATGCTAACCACTCACTTCAGTAACATAGCAAATCCCCAGGTGCAGTAGTGCTCATGGGGTTTCTTTAGTTAGAGCTATGAGTCTCTGCATCACCTCCTACCCCGCTGTATATACCAGACTTAATGACATAACACCCTCCACTGTTGTTTTCACCATCATGAACATCATGAATTTGAGCATAACTGTGCTTACGTGTGTGGAGGAGTAGGAGACTTATTGGCCTTTACACCTAAGAACACGATTATCGATTTCAACTGGCTTGTCACCCATGGTCTCAAATGTGAGCGAGCAATTACAGCCCCTCTGCGCAAGCAAAATGAGAGGTAAACCCCATTTTTTCCCCTGTCGCAGGTGAAATGTCACTCTGTCACTCTCTGTTAATGTCATTCTTTCGTTCTTATGCTTAAGCCTCTGTGTCGTTCTGTATCATTGGCCTCTGAAGCACAGGGATAAAATCGACAATTACCTCAGAAAAAATTAACCAAAAAATAAAAACACAGTCAGTTTCTGCAAGTGGTAGGTAAAACAAAGGCACTCCAAAACAGACTTTCCAAACAATAGAAATGTTGCTTACAGTGTTTTGTTTTTTGCTGGCAGGCCAAGAACCAAAACAAATAAATATATTTTCAATTGCAAATTAGCTGGAATTTACATCAGCCAACTGGTACAAAAAGTTTCCAAACAGTTTCCAAGAGTTAGAGTTAAGATCAGCTCAGCAGGTGTTGTTTTTCAATTTTTTAAGAAATTAATCTCTAAGAAACCTGATAAAATCTTCCAAGCCTGTAAAAATGTCTACACTAAAAATATAATGCACTGAATTCACTTGTGGATATAAATTTCCACATGAGTAAAGTACATTATCACACAACTAAATATCATGTAAACTATTATTTAAATGTATATATTATATTAATGTGAATATTTAGAGTCTCATATGTATATACAGTTGCAAGAAAAAGCATGTGAACCCTTTGGGATTACTTGGATTTCTGCATAAATTGGTCATTATATGTGTTCTGATCTTCATCAGAAGTCACAACAATAGACAAACACAGTCTGCTTAAACTAATACTGTACAAAAATGTATGTTTTCATGTTTTTATTGAACACAACATGTGAACATTCACAGTGCAGGGTGGAAAAAGTATGTGAACCTTTGGATTTAATAACTGGTTGACCCTCCTTTGGCAGCAATAACCTCAACCAAATGTTTCCTGTATTTGACGATCAGACCTGCTCAATGGTCAGGAGGAATTTTGTACCACTCCTCTTTACAAAACTGTTTCAGTTCAGCAATATTCTTGGGATGTCTGGTGTGAATTGCTCTTTTGAGGTCATGCCACAGCATCTCGATCGTGTTGAGGTCAGGACTCTGAAAGGGCCAGTCCAGAAGGAGTATTTTCTTCTGTTGAAGCCACTCTGTTGTTGATTTACTTCTACGTTTTGGGTTGTTGTCCTGTTGCATCACCCATCCTCTGCTGAACTTCAGCTGGCAGACAGATGGTCTTAAGTTTTCCTGCAAAATGTCTTGATAAACTTGGGAATTCATTTTTCCATTGATGACAGCAATCCATCCAGGCCCTGAGGCAGCAAAGCAGCTCCAAACCATGATGCCCCCTCCACCATATTTCACAGTTGGGATGAGGTTTTGATGTGTGCTGCGCCTTTTTTGCTCTACACTTAGCGTTGTGTGGCCCTTCCAAACAATCCCGTTTTGGTTTCATCTGTCCACAGAATATTTTGCCAGTAGTGCTGTAGAACATCCAGGTGCTCTTTTACAAACTTCAAACATGCAGCAATGTTTTTTTTTTGGACAGCAGTAGCTTCCTCCGTGGTGTCCTCCCATGAACTCCATTCTTGTTTAATGTTTTACTTACTGTAGATTTGTCAACAAAAATGTTAGCACGTTATGTTAAAAATGTTAGCATAGCACCAATCTCATCACGTTGATTGGACTCCAGGTTGGCTGACTCCTGGCTCCAATTAGCTCTTGGAGAAGTCCTTAGCCTAGGGGTTCACATTCTTTTTCCACCCTGCAATGCGAATGTTCACATGTTGTGTTCAATAAACACATGAAAACAATTTTTTGTGCAGTATTAAGTTTAATCAGACTGTGTTTGTCTATTGTTGTGACTGAACACATTTAATGAGCAATTTATGCAGAAATCCAAGTAATCCCAAAGGGTTCACATACTTTTTCTTGCAACTATATATTTTTAAATTTGATATATTTTGGATTTAAGTACTACAATGGGGTCTTTCCCAAGATTTTCAACCACTTTCGCACCTGTGTTAATGCAATGACAATAAATGTGATTTGATTTGATTTGATCTATGCCCCACCCACAAATGTGTTCTTACTGTAGAGTAACAATCTTTTTGGAACATTTCAAATGTGTAAAGGTTGGATGTTTGCTGTTGTGTACTCAAACTAATGGTACCATAGCAACGTTAACTAAATTAAAAGGTTGGATGTTTGCTGTTGTGTACTCAAACTAATGGTACCATAGCAACGTTAACTAAATTAACACACCCCAGCATGTTAGCATAGCACTATAAACTACATTATCTAAACAAAGTGCACTACAATTTCTTTTTTATTTTATGTTGAATAGGAATTTAGTTCATATTCTGTACAGTCTTCCCACCCTGCTGACAGCTACGAAAGAAAGCATTTGTGGGCAGATCACAGATAGGTCAAGTGACCCTTTGCAAAATTAAACAAGTTTCAAGTCTTCCCTCCCTTAGTTGCTGTTGCTATGTTCATAAAACTAGCTACCATGCTGCCTTGTAGCATCTGTAGCACCCAAACAAGTCTGCAGCCCAAAGAAAATGATAGAAGCAAACAGATAAATGGATTTATAAGATGTTTGGTGCAGACATAAATATTCAGAAGTGACAATATGAACAGACAATTTCAGTAAAAAGCAAAAAACAATTCTGGAAATCATGTTTACATCAATAAAACTAGAGAAATCTTTTAGTGAATGGATGTAACAGTATCAGGTTTTGATGTCTAATAAGGAGATGTGAACAGCGGAAGCTGCCCCTACAGATACCTATTGCCAAAGCTAACCCTGGAGTAACTCTGTGTAGCACTACATGCTAAGGAGGACTTGTCATTTTGTGCACAAAAACTTTTAGCAAACTTTAGTGAAACAATATGAATGATATCACGAAAGCATTACATTACACAAACCATTTTAATCACAAATGTGTGTACTGTACAGTCCTGTTTACTCTGACTGATTAATCAAGCTGACTATCAGCAGCAAAATTCTAAAAAACTAGCTCCCCAATAAGACTTTTTGCACTTGTATTCTAATAATTTTGATTCATCTACTGCCGCTGCTGTTCTCACTGCAGATTTGTTTTGAGAAGTTTTTACTTCACTTAAGATGGTAAGTAACACTTTGAGACAGTTGCGACTGGCCGAGAGGCATGTCAATCTGCTTTGCAAACAGATTATTGCCAGTGAAGGGCAAAATGGTGTTAATGTAATATAGATTTTATTCATGTGGAAATAATGCAGATATTCTTTGTGAGATATTGTTCATTTAGTCCTTAGTTGGCCGCAACAGATCCTGATTGAACTACAGTTTCACAGGAGACACTGGCTCTGTTATAATTTCCAGAAGATCATTTCCATGACAACACCTTTGAAGGGATAATTGTGGCTAAGGGTTCTATTTCAAACTTCATTAAGTTTAGAAGTAGGATCTGTCATCAAGTCTGAGCAGAATGAGGAGGGAGAGCGAAGACGGAGCATGTGGAAACATGAAGTGAGACGAAAAACAATTACGCCCTCTCCTGATAGGACTACATCAATATTTGAACAACCAAAGGAAAAGAGAAAGGGAAAGGGAAGAGGGGAGCAAAGAGGGAAGCCTGTCAAATTTGTGAAAGAGAGAGAGAGAGAGAGAGAGAGAGAGAGTGAGAGTGAGAGAGACAGAGAACACAATTGCATGTCAAATGTCACCTTCAATTTTCAATGAGTCAAATTCTGTAACAGGATTATTTGCTCTTAGTGGGTAAAAGTGAGAAAGATGAACATACAGGAAACAGTTAACCTCTGAGCCTTTACAATTGCTCTTTAATTTGAAAACTAATTCGGAGCTGTAATTGCTTTTCGACTTAAATCAGTGGAGCTCAACATTCTTCCTTTTATTGTGGACGTGTAGGTTGGACAGCTCTCTCTCTCTCTCTCTCTCTGCCATACTTGTACAGGTGTGCACAAGTTGAACATAACCAGGCTGGAAACGAGCACAAACCCATTCATTTAACACTAAAATCAGACTGAGAATGGACAGAAACTATTTAATTTAGCAGTGAGAGAGTGAATGAAGGAAAGTTAAATGCTCAGACATGATTAAAACTTAGTCATAATAGAATTTGTACAAATCATGCACTAAATAACACCATGTAAACTGTATCAGTTGATGTCTTCAGTCATCAAACATAATAAATTCTGTTAAATGTTCTTTTACTCCTTCCCCAACGTATTTGGAACATGTTGCAGAACATCAAATTTGGAATGAGCATATATTTTTTAAAAAATCAAGTTTGTAAGGTAAACCATCAAATACTGTGTTTTCAATATAAAACAGGTCAAACAGAATTGACCAAACACTGCATTCTATTTTTTGGTATTTTGCATGTAGGCCAAATGTTTTTGGGTTTGTACATCCATGTCTTACCTCCAAATGAGTTCCCTACTAGCTGAAAGCAAACACTCCTGCTCAACATTGCATTTCAGTTAACACAAAAGGTGGGTTTATTTAGAAGTGCAAAAGCAGGATGTTGACTCTTTTTTATTAAGTTGGCACAACACAATTTAGTTTTTTCAGTGTATGAGATTGCATTAGCTAAAGAGGGACCTACATGAACTTCACCACCAATCCCACGCTGTTGATCTTTGTGGCTATTTCTTGATATCTGATTTAACAACAAGCTTTCTACATAACATTGTAAGAGCTCTTTACTATCATCACTTTGTCACAGCAAATGTAAGGTAGAGGTAAAGGTTCTTACTGAGAGTCCACATTTCCATACATGTATATGGTTTCATTGGGAAAAATAACCTGTATCTGCACTCTAGAGTTGAATGGCTGAACTTCATGAGCTGCAAAACCACTTAAGCATTCCTTAAAGCTAGAAACTATGAGTAGAGCATCAGAGGTGGTAGTGTTCAGCCCTTACCCTGAACCTCTACAAAGCTTTCAGTGTGGATTTCTCTGTTAGCAGTGTGGGTCGTTTGAGGACCATCAGAAGGCAAATCGGCTTTTTTGCAAAGGAGCCAGGGGCCAACTCTTGCTCCACGTCCATTAAGCCAATTGAAATGTCTTTGTCTCTCTCCCACTCTCTCTCTCTGTTTCTCTCTCTCTCTCATCCATCTTCAGCCCTACATTTTTCTTCTCTCCGGAGAGAAGACGTCAGAGCCTAATGAACCCCATGGCCCTGCTGCCCTGGGGAAAAAAAAATGCTTAAACCTCTGCTCACACTGTTAGCAAACTTTCCCGCCGCTCCACTCGCCAGAGGACAAATTGGGTGTGTGAGTGCACTCAGCTGGAATTTCTGAGGCTCTGCTCTCGTCACATGCAGTCCGCCTGCCTTTTTAACTCCAGCACTAAGAGGATCCCTGCGTCGAGGGCCATTTAGTAGAATGCGAGAACAGATGACGAGTTTGACTCATGAGTCAGTAAACAAGATTCAGTGGAAAGAACAGAGGTCCAGTAAAATTTTCAGAAATCTCAGAACATACAGTAGTAGCGTTTATAAAATTTCTGTATATTATGATATGTTCAGTCTCATATAGCTGTACTCAGACATCCAGATATGTACACATTTCTTTAGAGTAATTTAAATGTTATGCAATACATGTGAAAATTATTTCTGCTGAGTGATGCGTGCATGTGCACCAGTAGATGGACCTTAACAAAATGTTGGTGGTTTAGGTTTACAAATAGCAGTAAAAATGATGCAATGCATGTAATACCCTTACAAATCTGTAATGCATGTAATTCTTCCTGAAGCACTAATTTTAGTAGTATACCACAAATAAGTAGATAATGCACATATATACAGTACAAAACACAAAATGGTAGCCCTTTACCTCAATGGCTTATTTCAGTAATCATTCATCTCCTTCTGTGTATTCAGTTTGAGTCTAAGTTAATGTTAGTTAGTGAACATTAGAAAGACATATGGAAGAACCTGCCAGTCTCTTGGGGTTATAACCTTTTGCCCTGGTATAGTCTTTAACATAGCAGCCCACTAGAGGGACTGTCCTGTAGCCCAGCCAGTGAGACACCTCTGTTGGTCAACTGCATCACACAGTGACAGGGTCTCACAACCTGTTGCTCCAATCATGCCAAGAAATCTGCTTAAAACGGGTGCTACAGACAGCATGAATGACTGTAATATTTACTGAACTACAGCAGAGTCTGAGACACTGTACAAGACATATAAAGTTCAGGACTCAAACAACATCTAGTACTGCTTTTGCTTCTAAGCCAGATATAATATATAAAAATATATTTGTTTTTACTTAAGCTGTTAAATATTGGTCCTACTACTATATAATAGTTAATACCTATCATTGCAGCCAAGACATAAGAATCATTTATCAAGACCAGAAAGCATAAAGTGGTACTGGTGCATCTCTACAAATATCAAAGTGGCATACATCAGTATTGGCCAATACTGAACATTAAGGTACACGCATGAGATGGCAGAGCTAAAAACCTGGACATAAGTAATGAAGAAAGCATGGAGGCAGGATGCAAGTGGAAGTGTCCATAGTGGTAACAGGAACACAACAAGATAAGCAAAGAAAACCAAAACGACTAGAAAAACTCGTACTTGGAACACGTTGTATAGGGAAAGCCACTAGTATTGTGGACGACCCCATCCACCCCTCACATGGACTTTTTTCACTGCTGCTGTCTGGCAGAAGGTACCGGAGCATCCATGCCACCACTGCCAGACTCTGCAACAGCTTTATTCCTTAAGCAATCAGGTTTTTTAAACTCACAAGGACTGAGCTAACCCCCGCCCCCCCCCTCACACACATACTCCACACACACAACTCTTTTGATGCTCTACTTGCACTATCTGTAACATTGCTACTACACTCTGTTTTCACTGTTTTACTCAGGTTTTTTCTACCTCAGTAACTGCTGTGTTTATGTATGTCATCTGACTGCGTGACTCACAGATAACAGCATGTTAATATCTTTGCACCTTATTCCACTACTGAACAAGAAACAGCTTAGACAAATGATTAGAAGGAGGAGTTATAGACGCAACACAGGTGAGGGGCATTACAAGAAGGCCACGAAACCAAAACATAAACAAGAGCACATGGCTGAAAAATGAGACTGAGGTAGGAAAACGGTGCAGATACAGACAGAGGCAGAGCTAAGACATTGAATTACATTACATTACAAGCTACATAGACAATGGTAGTGCTACTGTTTAATTACTTGCATTGCCCATATTATTTGTTTGTGTAGGCTTAATGGCTTGGCTCTTTGTGTCTATAAAATAATCCATTTTTAGTATGAGCGGACCTGGTTGCCAAAAAGACAAGAACGCTGTAGACATTTGTGGCACAGTTAATGCCTTGTGGGTGTACAGCATCATCCGCTATCACATGCGCACAGATAAAAGTGGCTGGTTCACAAAAACCCCAGTTTAATTTGTGCCAAATCTGAATCATGACCAGAAATGAACTGAACTTAAATTGGATTAACTGTTATTAAGTATATAATCATTGGACGATTGCTTATGTGTGGGCTACAAAAGACGAGATTCAATTAATGTGCCTGTGTGTGCCTCCCAATGGGGGCCTCTCTAGAGAAAAAAGAAAAAAAATCTACCCAAAACATGGCATTTAGAGCTAAATTCCACTGATAGATTGAAATGATAAGTGGAGATACATGTGGGGATAGTGATAAGGCTTAGGCCCAGCATGCTCCTCTTTGACTATCGCCTGTACCACACTAGCAGGTGGGAAATCTGCCACAACACCTTTGGAAAGACTTTGATATGGTTTGTCTGTTGGGTGTAAGCCTTCAATGCCTTAAACAGATAATAACACTCTTTTGAGACTCATGTCAAGAAATACATACAAAAGAGAGTGACTGGTTTGATTAAAACTTCATAATCGTTGAACATCAACAGAACATGAAACATGCTGTCGTTTTCAACTCCCTGGGAACTTTCATCTCAGGGAAGAGCTCATAGTCGGCTTAAGTTAACACTTGTCAGTATGAATTTATGTTTTTGATTAAAAAAAAAAAACAACAGGAAAGGGTGCTTGTAGGGGAAAAACAGGCTGCAGTGTGTGTGCTTTTCTAGGCTAATTAGCAGCGGTTGGTCAGCGTGCTGCAGACCCACGCTCTACTGAAGAGAAACAAAACCTCTCTTTCTTTCTCGCTCTCTTTTGTTGTTTATGAATCCCCAGGAGGACAAAGTTTTCTGTAAGAAAACACTCCAAACTGTAAAGACTGAATGCTTCTTTTGAGAGCCCACTTCTCTGAGGCGTGACCCAACACAACACTTGGTTTAGAACGGACAGCTGATGAGCACTCGGCTGTCCTCGCCTGATAGCTGCTCCGCTGTGACCACAGAACCACACAGCATGTGGGGAAAAAAGTAAAGGAGAAAAACTGCACTGAACTTTGATCATACTGAGCAGGGCTGACAGTACAGGGAGTACAGCTCAAGGCACTGCTGTGGAGCTATTTGGCTTTACTGCAGAGAGGGCAAAAAAGGATAGAGGGCAATTAATAGACTTTGAACCTGACATCATCATCATCATTATCATTATCATTAACGATGTTACTGTCATCACCACAATGCCCATCGTCTTGCCAGAGATATTATCATCATCATTGTCATAAGTTTTTATGTTCGACATATAAAAAACTAGTCCATTCATAGTCCCTTTTACATGCATGCTAACATAGCCTGCTTTAACTGCAATATGAAACATATCTTCAATGACACAGCCACATATTCTCTGAGTTTCCTCTGTTGGAAAATAATCGTGTCCGTTTTTTCATTCTATGCTCATGGTATGACAAAATGCGAGGTGCCATTAAAGCTCATCTCACATTTGCTAAAAAGTAGCTGGACAAGCCCCATGCCTTTTGACATAATGTTCCATGGACAGACCAGTTCAAAGCATAATACCAACATTAAAACATGGTGATGCCCTGCGATGGACTGGCGACCTGTCCAGGGTGTATCCTGCCTTTTGCCCGAAGACTGCTGGGATAGGCTCCAGCATCCCCCCGCAACCCTGATGGAGAAGCGCCTTAGAAAATGGATGGATGGATGGATGGAAAACATGGTGATGGTTTTGTGAAGATATGAGGAAGTTTTGCTGCTATAAGAGCTAAAAACTGTGTCTGTTCGTCTATCTGAAACACAATCCAAAACACATAAGCAAACTCACAGATAAAGAGCTGAGAAGACACAAAATTAATATTTTGGAGTGGCCTTTCCAACCTACCAATACATCTGATATATATACCAATACAGCAGTTCTGCAAAGAGAAGCTTAAATGCCTTCACAACAATGTGAAAGGATGATATTAAGTTACAGGAAATGTTGGATGCAGTTATTGCTGGCAAAAAGGTCATAAAACAAGTTATTTAAGGAGGGGGCAATTACTTCTTCACAAAAAAAGAGAAAACAATTTAAAAAATGTCTTTTGTATTTGATAAGGCTATCATTGTCTGATGTTACATCCTAGGTAACGATGAAGCATTCATTGTGACAAATATGCAGTGATGGAGAAAACCAGGAAGGGGGCAAATACTTTTTCACAGCACTGTATTTGAGCTCCAGCTGCAGTTTGGATGTGTGCTTATTTTCGCTCAGAAAATAGACAAAACATGTCTGTTCTCACAGCTGCCGAGCGGGAGGAGGTACAGAAGTATAAAGTCCAGAACCAGCCAGTTCCGAGACAGTTTCTTCCCCCGGGCCATCAGGCTGCTGAACAGCCAGTAGTGCTGGTGTATCGGTCTATAGGCCTGTCACTGCACCTCTAAGTCATCATCTCCATGGACAATCACCACCTCATCCACATCTCATCAGACTCACTCTGATCCTCTGCACCTTCAACCTAGCAAATCTGTACTTACACTTATAGATTGACATCTTGTATTTTCTATGCATATCTTGTATAATCTGGATTTCTATATCAGTATTCTATCTGTGTACCTGCATCTCATTTATTATCTACCTCAGACTAACTGCACATACAGAATGGGTACAACAGTATATTTCATAGTTTTATTTCATAACTTATTACTGTACAATTGTACATTGGAATAGTGCAATACTAGTGTGTATTGTGTATATATGTATATTCAGTGTCTGTATATATATATATATATATATATATATATATATATATATATATATATATATATATATATATATGTATATCGTGGTGGAGAGGTTTGTGCCAATATGATCCTAGGAGCTATGCTGTCAGGGAGCTATGCTGTCAAAAGCTCCTGGTAGGGTCTCCCAAGGCAAACAGGTCCTAGGTGATGGGCCAGACAAAGGGTGATCCAAAAAAACCCCATATGATGAAAAAGAATAGGACCCAGTTTCCCTCGCCCGGATTAGGCTTACCGAGGCCTCACCCTGGAGCCAGGCCTGGGGGAGGGGCTCCTCAGCGAGCGCCTGGTGGTCTTTACCCATGGGTCCTGGACGGGCCCAGCCCGAAAGAGCTACATGGGACAACTCTCCCATGGGTGGTGAGTCCATGGGGGTCCGGTGCAATGTGGATCGGGTGGCGGCCGAAGGCGGGGGCCTTGGCGTTCCGATCCTCGGCTACTAAAACTGGCTCTCGGAACATGGAACATTACCCCTCTGACAGGAAAATAGCCCAAGCTAGAGTATGAGGCTGAGAGATACCAACTAGATAAAGTTGGGCTCACCTCAACACATGGCAAGGACTCTGGAACACTCTCTCGAGAGAGGGGTTGGACTTTATTCCACTCTGGAGTTGTAAAGGGTGAGAGGCGTCGGGCAGGAGTGGGCTTACTCCTAGCTCCCCGGCTCAGCACCTGTATGTTGGGGTTTTCTCCGGTGGATGAGAGGGTTATTTCCCTGTACCTTCGGGTTGGGGAACGGGCTCTGACTGTTGTCTGTGCTTATGCACCGAACGGCAGTTCAGAGTACCCGGCCTTCTTGGAGACCCTGGAGGGGGTACTGGAAAGTGCCCAATGTAATGTAAACATAGCCACTGATATCACCAGCATTGCCATTTTTATGTATACTTTTCTACAAAGTGACACCACTTTACTGGCCATGTTTGGTTACTTGTGAAACAAGCTTAAAGTTTGCAATTTGAAGCTAAATGCTCAACTGAAAACAGGAAGTTAACATTACTGTACCATGAACGCTAATATAGCATTCCTTCAAAGCTTGGCTTGTTCATCTCAGCATAACACAAATAAAACATTTTCTATGAAAATCATTGTCATCATGCCTGAAGCATACCTGGTTTGGATCCTTCCGGAACCGATCCGTTGTAGACCTGGTTTTTGAACTCGGGTCTGTTGTCGTTCATATCAATAACGTAGATATACAAATCGATGGGAGGCTCCATTTGATTTCCATTGACATCCACTGCATGAGCCCTCAGCTGTGGAAGGAAACAGCAATTTGTTATACATTTAAACATCTGTTACACGCCAGTACGTCTGTTTGTTTTAACATTTGTAAAATACAGCTTTGAAATAAACCTTCCTTTCAATCTAGATTAAAATCTTTCTTTAGAAAAGCCTGATAAACAATTAAGTAAATGTTTGCACTCACTCAATTACTACAAATAAAATTATATTAAAACCACAGTGAACTTCAGACTGCTTGTATGATGCTTTTGTATGGTAGCCCTTCTGTTCACATTTTTGTTGTGCGTGTTTTTCATTTCACAGAGGGAAAAAAAAGCCTTCTAGTTAGTTTCCTGAAAAGTGGCTTATGGTACAGTGGACAACTCTGTAAACCAATCATGGTGTTTCAGAGAAAGGGCTCTGAGAAGTGACTCAAGGGTGATAAAGGAAGAGAGAGGAGAGGATGAGAGAAAGCAATAATAAAAGCATTTTATGAGTGACTTTTTTCTAATATGGAATATGCAGTGTGAGCCGCCTCTGAAAGTACTGTATATAAATATAACACATTTGTACAGAACATAACAGTCAACACAAAGCTAACAGAATCCTCTTATTCTGTAAGTACATCTGCTCATGCTTCCAGAAACATCACTGATGATGTGCCCAGAAGCCTCAGCAGATAAGGATATCCTGAAATGTACACTGTATTAAGGGCTGTTTTTAGTACAGGTATGACAGCATGACAATTTAATCTATTCTAGGTACAATGAATGTGTCATTAATCAGGTGATGGTATAGCACATCAGCCAACATGGTAAACAGATTAGTTTCATTCATGTGTAATCAATAAATGAATAATGTTTTGACCCTCACTGTAGGCTGTTACTCTGGTAACTTGGTCAACAATCAACACAGGGCAGGTGTATGTGTGAACATTATTGCATGCACATACAGCAAGGGTGCTCATTTCCACTGGCAAAGACCATGACGAATCAACAACTAGACAAATAAACAAGTAGATAAATAAATAAATAAGAATTACAACACCCGCGACCCTGACGGAGAAGCGGCTTAGATAATGGATGGATGGATGGATGGACGAGATGGATGGATGGAATTACAACAATAATTCACTGCAGGAGTAAATAGGGTGGGCAGAGTGTGTGTGTGTGTGTGTGTGTGTGTTTGTGTCTTGTTGGTGTCTGAGGCACTACATTTTTGATCTGTAGACCACCGGTGTAGCTTTACGTCAGGGAGAAAGAGAGAGAGAGAGAGAGAGAGAGAGAGAGAGAGAGAGAGAGAGAGAAAGAAACGGTAGACTGATAGAGAAACAGAAAGACGAAGCAAGAGAAAGAACAAGAGAGGTATAATGTGAGAGTGAGAGAAAGACAGAGGCAGTGAAAGAGAAATAAAGAGAGAGGAAGAGAGAAAGCAAGAAAGCAAGGAAGTAAAAAAAGAAAGAAAGAGACAAAGTGAGAGAGATAGGGAGAGCAAGAGATAAATAAATACAGAAAAAAACAAGAAACAGGAGAGCGAGAGGGAGACAGAGAGAAAGCAAGAGAGTGAGACAGAGAGAAAGCAAGAGAGAGGACAAGAGAGAAAGACAGAAAGATAGAAAGAAAGAAAAACAAAAAGTGAGAGAGAAAGAGAAGGAGAGGGAGAGCAAGAGCAAGAAAAAAGCAAGAGGGGGGAGAGAGAGAATGAGAAACAGACAGAAAGCAAGAGAAACAATGAAAGAGAGATAAGAGTGTGAGTCACTGAAAGAGAAATGAGAGCGAGAGAAAGCAGGCAAGCAAGAATGAAAGACAAAGAGAGTGAGAGACAGAAAGAGAAGGAGAGAGAGCAAGAGTAAGAAAAAAAAAGAAAAAAGAGAGAGAGAAAGCAAGAGAAACAGTGAGAGACAGCGTGAGTGTGAGAGAAAGAAAGAGACAGTTAGTGAAACAGAAATAAGAGAGAGGGAAAGAGTGAGTGAGAGAGAGACAGAGACAGTGAGAGAAAGAGATAGTTCTCTTGTATTTATTCTCATTTCCTGCTACTGTCAAAATATTGGCAGAGCTTTAGTGAGTGTTAAAATAAACTCAGCTGGTGGATCAGCCTCCAGAAGAGCCTCAAGGAACTGACACTCCAAAACAACGTGCAAGAAAAAAATGAAACAGTGCAGCTCCTCCGACCGCTCTCTTAATTTATCTCTGTGGCACTGAGGAGCTGAAATGAGGCTTTGTAATGAGTTTCTTTCTGACAATATTCAATTACTCACATTCTATACTGATACCGGCTAGCATTAAAAACAATTCTGTCCAATATCTGTGATTTTTTGGAACGGATTTTAGCCCCAATGGCACAGATTGATACTGAGGCTGGTGTATTTTATTCATCCCTCTCTTACCCAAAGTAAGTGATACATTCTGAGTCTATGTGTTTGTCTCCTTTAATTCAAAATCTGCTACCAAAGTCACTGTTTTGTGTGCATGACCATGGCAGTCATAGTAAAATGAATCAGAATGTGGAGTTGGAGCTTTCTGTGTCCACGGTGTTTTCTATCAATGCATAAAAGAAGCACATGTCGCCTTTATTGTTGGATGCACAGTTTCAGAAGAGAGAAAATTATTATGGAAACACGTGTTACTGATCTGTTTAATCAGAGTAACAACAAAAGTAAACGTGAATAAAAGGATAAAAGAAAGTATGACGTATAATTCTATTCGTATGTTGGTTTAAAATGGTACTTTGTAATAAACAAAACAAAAATCAAAGGATCTTTCTGTACTTTAGCTGCTTTTTTCACTCAACATTAAAAAGCTTAAACATACTTTTATACCATTCAGGGGTATGAACATGAACTGTAACCTTTCACAGTGTTGTATACTGCTATGCTGACTCACTCAAATCTCTACCTTCAATGTACCTCTACTTGTGTGCTTTTTGCTTTGTATACTGAGAGTCTGTACATGTGTAAACTGTAGCCTCAAGGTCTAGAGCTGAAAGTGAGCTTGTCTAACAGAGGTACATTTACTTTTGCATTCATAAATGTGCATTATCCCTGATATACAGCACTGTGCAACATCAGAGCTCACCATACATTTATTCACTTTCCAGTCAAAACAGCAATTTAGAACAAGTTATTCATTTTTCAGTATTAGAAAAAAGCAGTAAACATATATTTAGCAGAAAAATTGCAGAAGCCTCAACAAGTAAATATAATATTTAATGCGTCCAAACCTTTATTACAGCTTACATTCTTTTCAGGAGATTTGCTTTCAGTTGTTCAAAGAAATCTGCAAAGATATTTTTCCACACTTGCAAAATTCAGTTTTAGAATCCGGTTGTATTTTCTGCTTCCCACAATCTGAATAACCATATACACATTCAAGAGGTCTGAACTTTGTGGTAGCCATTGTTCTGAGACCTGCAACTTCTTATTTGATTTTTCATCCACTTCCTTTTCTCAGTAAGGGCTTCTTGGCAGCTACACATCCTTTCAGACCCAGACACACCTGTGGATTTTTCCAGTTCTGAAGCAAGAACATAGCATTATTTCTCCTCTCTCTCAAAGATGAAAGGTTTAAGCAATGTTTACCACAGTTTTGGTGGTAAACCAGGTCTTCCGCAATTGCTAGAAGTCCCATTTTCTCTGTATCTTTATAAAACTCTTTATAAAAATCACTCCTGAAATAAATAACTTGTACATAATAGTCGTTTAGAATATAAATGAAATAAACACAGGATGGTCTCTGACTTTTGCTCAATACTGTATACATAAAAACTAGGGCTGCTTGGTATTCACTCCTAACATCCACAGGGCCTTCTGTTATTTCTGTGGTAGATCTGTTATGATTATTGATGGACATAGTGAATCAGCAAAGTAGATGCACACTGCATCTGAATGCTATTAGACCTTCCCAACATCCCAAGTGTTTCGCATCACTGTGTTTATTTAGCCTGTGAACTTCAAGAAAAAAGCAAATATACAATGTTGCCTTTTGCTTTCAAAAACTACTCTGAGGAATAAAAACTGGCCTAAATAATTGACAACTGGCCATAAAGAGATAGAAACTGTAATCAGCTATAAAGATTAATGCTCAGTGCACCCTGAAAATAAACTCCTAGTTGCTATGGTCTTGGGTGGTTATTCCAGGTGGTTGCTGTGGTAGAGTTGCTGGTTGCTATGGCACTGGAGGTGACTGCTAGAGTGTTGTTAGGTGGTTACTATGGTTTCTCTTATAGTTGCAAGAGGGTTACCAAGTGGTTGCAAGGTGTTCCAGGTGGTTCCTAGGGTATTGTTAGATGTGTTTGCTACTAAGAATATGAATTTCTTTGTAATGTCCTTGAAGATCAGTGAGAGTTGTCCATTGTCTCATTTGTGGTGGTCAGATTTGAATGATCTGAACATTAATTTCCTACGGGAGAAAAAAGGTATTTAAACAAATAACAGAAAGTTTGGTGGTTCTATCTCGAAAGCTTTATGAGAAGAAATGTTTTCTGAGCAGAATAATAATAAGTTCAAAACGAAAAACAGTCAGATGACTTTGTCAAGTCAACTTCATAACACAAAAACATTCCAAGTCCCTTGCTACCTGACCCACACTCTGCTCACAACTGTCTGTCTCAGCCCAGATGTCCTGAAAACACATACACATACGCCTACACACAGCAAAAAACGTGACATGGGAGCAGCTATAATTTAGACTGAAGGGTGGACACATCATCTAGCGCTCAATGGACTGAAAATAAGAGAAAAGAAGAGACAGAGAGAGAAGAAGGGAGAGGGAGGGAGGGAGAGAGAAAGTGTTGTGTGTGTATATGTGAGTGTGTGTATATGTGTGTGTGTGTGTGTGTGTGTGTGTGTGTGTGTGTGAAAGAGAGAGAGAGAAAACTGCATGAGTCAAACTCTGAAGTCAGATACAGACTTCATTCCACTGGAGAGCTAAATTTACACACAGGCCACCAAAATGCTTCCAGCACTATGAGAGGCAGGAAGAAGCAGTGCTGGTCATTTTAAGTAGTGCCCATGAGCATCAAAGGGACTGTGTGTGTGCTTAGCATGTTTGTTCAATGAGCTATTTATGTTTACCAGCTGTCTAATCATTTTAAAAGTAAGTTAACTAGTCATCATTACTTCACAGTCAGTAAAAGTCTTAAAAGTCTTAATCAACAAAAAGGAGCTGATGTATTTGCCTGCATCTGATGTATCAGGGTACTGCAATCTAAGAACAGCCTCTCATGGCTATCTGTGCTAAGCTTGGATGACAATGTAAACTTAGACAAACAATTATCACCTACAGAATTATAGCAACAAAAGATACTGTGAGGCAAATTCAGGGACAGATGTGAGTATTACAGTACCTTACTTACTTTCCCTGATGACAAAATTATTACCACATAATTACCAACTGGGCAAGCTTCTAATATTACTTAATTTATAATAATTATATCTGGCACAGACGGCATGTAACATTGTTAAAACCCAGTGATTCTCCATGCTTGTTTGAAAACCAAAATAGTGCCAAACTGGCACACTGGCATTTCTGGACAAGCTCATCCATTTTATTGTTGTGTTTTTATCCACTTTAACATTATAGTTTCCATGCAGCATGTATATGTACATATACAGGCAAAGATTATGTGAAATCTTTTTTAATGTCAACTTTTTTGAATGAGCCATAGATTAAAATGATTGAACAAATAAAAGAGTTTAATAAAAGACTTTTGTCTTGTAAAACACATGACATGTGAAAGAGAACAAAAGAACAACAATTTGCGCAAAATTGCAGCTCATTTAAATTACTGTGATATTTGATAAGATCAACTATCAGCCCAGGGCTAATCCATGCTTTTGTGCGCTTGTTCTATCAATCCAGCAGGAGCCAACTGATTGTTTATCAAGCCAAAGGCTAGTTGTGGGCAATTCTCATTGCAACACACAAATTATCAATAAGCCTTTCAGAGTGAGATTCGCTGGACTATCCCATTTTCAAGACTTATTCAAGGATTTGGTTTACAGCCCTGGTCTGTTAACCAAATACATGATTTTTCACTTTTCTAGCTTTCTTGACAAAGTTCATGTGTGCTGAAATGCTAAACCACCAAACAATATTGCAATATTTGCTTCAGGGCCTCATCCAGTTATCACAGCTGTCACGTTTGAGTGAAAATCTGTTTTTCCCTTGGAAGACTGAAAAGTTAAATAAATGACACCATTTGAATATGTTTAACCCCTCACATGGCCCCTCAAATGTAAAAGCCTGGGATTTTAAAGGGTTAAAGTAAATGCTTCTCTGGACCTACAATGACTGGCTTACAAAACTATTTGAGCACAGTCTTACAGCTTGTAGTGGAATTGGTTTCATGTGTAGTATTTCCACACTAATAAAGCACTTTGGGCTCTCATTTTAACAGAAACACTGCTTTCTGGACTGTTCTCCTACCTTTCCACTGCAGTCTTTCATTGCTAAACTTAGAGACAGTTCTTGACATCTGCCTGCAGTGCAGACTAGTGGGTATAGTTTGAACACATTATTTATTGTATTTCTCCCTCGTTTTTACTATCTTATGCATCTTAGAATAATATTGAAGAAAATAAAACTGTGAAATAACATCATGCAGTGAGCAAAAGAGTATTAAACAAATCAAAATGTCATTTATTTTAGATTCTCTTAGAAAATAGCTACACTTGGTCTTGATGCAGCTCTACACACTCTTGGCATTCTCTAAATCAGCTTCATTTTCAGCCACCTGGGATGTTTTTCCAGCAGGGCTGAAAAAGATACACATGCTGAGATCTTGTTGGCTGCAAAAAACTACCAGTTGAAAGGGCATTAAAAAACATTTTTAATCTCTAAATGTTTTATTTTGGAAATAAATTCATATATAGGCATCCCTGTTTATATTTGTCTAAAGCTGGCTGTATAAGGTGAAATTTTTACTCAACTTTAAGTGAGAAACCTAAAACTAAATTTCACTAGCCTCATGCAGCTCACTTGAAACTTGGTTGAAACTCGGATGCAACAGCTGCATCCACCTCAACGCTGTGAAACAAATTTTATAAAACAGCCAAATGAAATGTAAATGATACACCATGTGATCACATTAAACAATCAACCGAGTGATTAAACCAGTTTAATTAGTGTGATAGCTGGCTAGCTCATGTTAACAAGACAGCTGAGCGAATGGCTGCCAATGTTTGTTATCCTTTGTTGGCCTGCTTTATATGCAGCTAAGTTATTCTCCTCTGCTGACGTAAGGATGATACAAAGATGCAAATATGGGCCTGAAAATACTCTGCAGATTATGTATATATGCAGAATGATCCTATATATATAAATACTAACATATAATCTTGCTGACTAGTGGAATAATGTGCTGCATGTGACTTAATTTTTCAATTTCTTTGTGCAACCACCAACATATGTTTCATATAACGTGGAAGTTTCACCATGAAAAGGAAGGAAAATTCAAGCATTTATGCACATAGACATAAGCCTTTGATTAAAACAGACTAGGCAAGTGTAGCTTTGCCGGATTGTCATTGCCACACAAGTGCATTTCAACAACAGGGAACCAGTCATTCATGTGAGGTCCAAACACATAACTTTTCCTTCTTATTAGACACACTCCTCCTGTTTCTGCAACTGTTCCTAGTACACTGTCTGCTAGCTAACGTTAGATTGATACATGGCTCGCTAAGTTCAAAACATGCATTCATGTAATAAACAATATAATGATTAAGAGGAATAAGAAATAAGATAAATAATAAAAGTAGCTATATACTTAAATACATGCCACAGTACATCGTCTGAGCCCTTCATTTCTGCAGCCTGAATAAATGCCACACATGCTATTTTGAAATGTTTCTTTTTCAATTTCTAAGATACCTCAATCAGAGATTAAATAAGGTCATTTTAAAAACCACCACCTCTGAAAATCTAAAACTGAGAAAATCACAAATTACAAGATTCTACCATCTGCCATCAATGCTCTATTCTATTCTGAGTCAATCAGGGCACAATTTTAAGAAATTCTAAGTAATTTGTTTTTGTATTTATGAACCTTTTTAACACCTATAAACATTGTCTCATATACATTTCAGCTCTACTTCAACATTTTTAAAAGCTATAATAAATTACATCTATAGCAGAGTTATAGTGGTTATCCTGCTGCAGCCCTACTAATCTAATCACTAATCAGTTATGTCAGTTTATAATAACAAGTACAAGACTGCTCAAATATCTGGTAGTATTTGCGCTGTTAACTACTGTTTCACCTACATCTTAAAAAAGTAAAACAAATTCAGACTAAAATCAAGCTTTTGACAAATAACTTTAACCAAAACATGGCACTGGGAATTCACTAATTAGAAAGGGTGAAGGAAAATTTTTGGAGATATAGTGCACATTTAGTCAGGTGTGTCCAAACTGTTGCCTGGTACTGTATTTATGTATGTACTACATGTGTGTGTGTGTGTGTGTGAGAGAGAGAGAGAGAGAGGACAGAGAGGGGTAAGTGAGGGTTCTGTCTCTGCGTGTTTTGTGTTGCAGGAGCAGAGACAGACAGAAAGACGTGAAGGGCAGGGTCGAGCTGTTATTTGTTTCCCTGGTCGAGTCAGAACAGACTGACATGCATACTCATTATCCCTGACAAGCCAACAAGAGTAATCTCTCTCTCTCTCTCATCTGCACTCTGTCACCAAACTTCCATCTAATTGACTAACTGCGTAAAAACCTGCTTTGCCAAAGCAATTCTCCACTGCTTTTCTTGTCTTTGTGCAGCATTATTCAAGAGGAAAACACAGATGTAAACAGAAAAGTTTTAAAATAAAGAATGTGGCAGGGTTCATAACAAGAAAAAAACACTCAGCAAAGTCTCAGACTTGCTTTCGCTTTGTGTTGTGTATAGCTTGGCATTCTCTACCCTTTATTGCACCAATTCTGCTTCACAAGCAACAAAATGAGTTTGCCTTTTGTTCGGCAAAAGAACTGTCAAGCGAAAAGAATGTGCAGCATGGAGCTAAGAACTTTCTAAACTCAAATCACAAAGTGACTGATTGTTGGGGTGGTTGCGAGTGGCCCCTTGAAAGAGTGAAGACGTCTAGAAACTGGATTTCTGAAAATACATTAAACTCTAAAATGGCTACTGAGTCAGTTTAAAATTAATATCACAGTATTTTCTGCTATTTGTACAAGAACAGGTTTGACAGTTAACTAAGTCACCATGGTAACAGACACTACTGCTGATAAAAACTTATTTACCACCAGTTTTAAAAAATTACTGTTCCTTTATTGATTTATTAACCATGTCAAGACACTAGTATTCTCATGTGTTATTCTGTTAATCTGTTGTACCTTAACCCAACTGTTCAACTTCACCATGTAGTGGGCACTTTGCGCAGTCGTGGCAGGCGGATATCAGCAGTGTCTCAAATTAAGGATGCAGCAGAGAAAGACTGCATTTCTTGGCTGTTATGTCACTGAAGTCTGTTCCATTTTGCGGAATCCTTCGAATGCGGCCAAGAATGCACCCTTCATTTGTGGGAAATCGAACTATGCAGCTGGTGTGTCCTTTGAGACCATCAGTCTCCTACAATCCTTCACGCATAGCTCAAAAAGATTTAAAAGAAGAAAAAAAAACCAGCATAAACAGCGAGATGCTGCAGCGCCAGACTTTGTAATAAAATGTCATGAAGTGCAAATTTAATGAAAATGTTTTTTAAACATAATTTATGTGAATATTTATGTGAATCTCAGTGGAAAGACATGTTTTAGCTCTCATACAAGCTAAGCTAAGTGACCATAGACACCACAGCCTTGGATGGTAAAGTTCATGTGAAATAATAAAGGGTGAAATGAAAAATATCACTGTGTTTGCTCCCACTCCAGAGTTGGAACCATGTCAATATTATTGTAAGAATAAATGTTTCTCTTATTATAATATATGCTACTGGACACATCCTTGTCAATCATCAGTGCTTACAGATATAATAATAATAAAAATAATGATAATAATGATAATAATAATGATAATAATAATAGCAACTCTTTTAGCAGTTTTTAGTGACTCTGAAGTCGACATGGGAGCAGAGATAATGCATGAAGCGAAGCTTAATCTTTGTCAAATGAAAGCTGAAGCACATCAAATAATACCACACTCACCACCAAAGCCATTTTTTTGACACATTTAGCCAATTCTGTAATGTTATGATACCATGCGATACATTTACATGCAAAAATCACGTTTTGCTGTTTTTCTAAGCAAAAATAAGTTGCATCTACATCCCTACAGAGAGCTAAAATAACATTTGTCTCCAAATGCTAGTGCACAATTTCTAATTGTTTGAGTTTATAAAACATGAAGTGTGCAGCAAATAAACAGTGACTGTGCATTAAAATGTGCAGGAGCGTGTTCCACACAATGTGTCAACTTACCTTCACTTAGAAAATTAGCAAAACACGCAGTACCAATAGCGGTCTTGGTCTCACAATAACTGGTCTACTTCACACCCCTAGACCGAGCCTACATTGTTTCATGCAGCACTTTACAGTTTTCTTGTAGATGTGAAAGTAAGCTTACATGGTAAGAAGCTCGGTCTTCTCTGTCCAGGGGCTTGGTGACAGACATTTTCCCAGTAACAGGATCGATGATGTAGACATCGCTGGGGGGCTGGTCAGCACCGGCTCCTGTTATACTGTACCGGATCTCAATCTCCTTATCCTGGTCAGACCGGATCTGTGGATGGAAGCACCAGTAATCAGCACATGACTGGAATGAAGAGATAAAAGGCTGCACAATGTATCATTTGATAACTGTTGTCATGATAGTTACTTTTGCAGATATCACATAGGACTGCAAAATGCAAATGAACTCTCTAATCAACCACATAGGTTTTCACTGTGTGCTGTAAGCATCTCCATCACGTAATCTAATAAAAGAGAAAATTATCTTTTTCAAAATCATAAAAGTCCATCTTTAACTATGATGCATTACTGATTCACCAATGCATTTTTAATATACTGTAAGGCATGTTACAGCAGATAGCAATATAAATGTAAAACTAGTATTCTGTCCACATAAAGAAATAGACACAAGAATAGGTCTATTTCCACTGCATTTTATGATTTATTTGTGCTTACTCTAGTACTTCATGCTTTCACTAAAGCAGCTGTTACGCAAAAACGTATGTGTTAATACTGTTTTTTATTGTTATACAGCAGTGAGGTTACTTTCCATAACATCTTCAATTAAGATAAGACAAACAGTGAAAATCATTTGAATTAACCCGAAGTTCTGGTAGAAGAATGTCAGTGGCAATTTATACACACTATTTATTGAGCATAAACCATTCAAACACTTTATGGCCACATGCAGAAACTCTATCTTCCCTGAACTTTCAAGACTGTACACTCTTTTCCGTTATTGGCAAAATATCTATATTTAGAGCGTGATATTAAAAATTTAAAAATACATACATTCATGTCAGACCCGTACAATGTTTGTTTGCATTGTATTGTTAAAAAGCATTGAGTTTCTGTGGCTTTTTTCCACTGCACAATCAGAAATGGGAACTAGCCCAAATAAGCACCAATAGAACGTACAGTAGTTCTAGTTCATTTTCCACCTGCTTGAGAGACAGCTGGAACCAACGTGACCAATTTAAAGCTTCTAATTTGGCTAATTAGCTATCCAGCTTGCTAGTTAGCTTAATGTCTGATATGAAATTATTCACTGCACTGTCCTATTACTCACACACTTAGCACTAAGAGCTAGTTATGCCAAGACATAGTAATATAGTGCCTTGTCCTGCAGAACACACTCAAATGCATACACAAAAAACATGTGCAGCATTAAACAGCTTACACTTTTCCGTTGAGTGAAAATATAGACAAAAACACCTGTTTTGTGGAGGCTAGCATAAATGCTAATAGTGTCAGCTACCAAGCTAGCTTATATCATCTTAGCAAACTCTTTATAAAGTAACAGTTCTAAAAAAATAGCAAATGAAACTTCAACACACCGTTCTAGCTTACATTATTGTACTTATTGGTGATGCAATTGTGATTAGTCACTTTCTGTTCACCTGAAAGAGTTAACAGGTGTTAGTTTCAGTCGCAAATATTTCAGAGCACAGCCCTGTTGGTACCAATCTTAATCAAGATCCAAAAAACAAAACTAGAACCTTTAGTACTGAACCTGTTGTGTCCTACAGTTTTTTTTATTAGGTTGAATGTCATGTGTCCAATGTCATGGCACAAACTAAGAAACAATGTAGCCCATTTGTGAGTGGAACATCAACAGTAATTTAAAACCCAGTCGTGAAAAAAATATATTTTTATTTTGAACATTAAATATCTTGTCTTTGTAGTGTATTCAATTGAATATAGGTTGAAAAGGATTTGCAAATCTTCATATTCTGTTTTTATTTATGTTTTACACAACGTCCCAACTTCATTGGAACTGGGGTTGTAGTTTTTTTCCCCCCAGTATTTTGAACTCAGCATATGAATAGAGGTTAAACACTAAAATTAGAAAATAGCAGAAAAATGCCATATTTAATGCAAAGTTTATTCCCTGTAGAGGATGTGTTAACTTATTTTCACTTGACCAGGGTGTTCAAAACTTTGGAAGGAGGGCAGGCTTCCATGATGGATATTCTGCTTCACCTATTCCTTTCTCACGTATACTTATTACCATATTCATGAAAAAAACTATGTATATTAACAATGCTCACTAATCTCTGCCTGAAGGTGATATCCGTGGTGAAAAGACAAACACCTTTCGAAGGAGGGACTTACAGATGAATGGATAACTTCAGTCTGAATGCAGCTTTCGCAGGAATGGAAGTGCTATTTGAAATGTTAAATAGTGTTTTTGATTCTAGTTTGCACAGCTGCACAAAGTAGCCCATTTGGCGATAGCGGCCTGTGTGATGATAGCTGTTGACAGCTGAGTGGTGTGTGTATCGGTGGAGATGATATGCTTAAGCGCATCTCTAAAAATCACTCAATCTGCTCTCTCGAGCACAGCAAGCGCTTCACCTGACGTTTCCCAGGTTCATGGCTCTGGCAGCATTTCTGTGGTGTTTTTGCTTGGAGGATAGACTTAAGGGAAGGCGAGGGGATTTAGAGCAAAGGAAATAACATGCAAACCTCTCCGGGTTAGAGATCTGGGGAATAAACCTCACACTCCAATGACGCACCTCTAAAAAAATCACCCCAACCCTTTCCCTTCATCCTTTCCAAATTTTTTGGGTTGCGGGTCTGGAAATCATGCGTGAAAATGAAATTATGGTGTCTGTTGAGCAGGCAACAGCCTGTTTTGCATAAACTATTCTGCTGTTTGAGCGTGATACTCTTCTCTTAATTTCACAGAGACGTCCCACCCCTACACATGACCTGAGCCTCTTTGCTAAAAAAACCACTCCTTTCTTTTAATGCAGCCATATTACATTTTATATATATTACATTTTTCTTGTTCTTGAGATTCACTTGTGAGATTTGTGTGGTATTAATGTAAATGTATTATATGTAGTATATAATTTTCACAGGCCAATTCTATCCCTTAGAAGTAAACAGGATGTTTTTGTTGCTCTACTTTTAAAACTGATGTATGTAAACGACCTGTGTTCTGATTGCACAGTTTTTATTTTTGCTTATTCAAAAAGCAGTCCAGGCAGAAACACTGCTTACAACTTTAGCACAAAACTGCTGTAGGCTGACTCAGGTGGATATATGAAAATATATTATATGAATTAATTAAAAACATCCATATCTTAATTAAAATTGCACAGATCGCTCAATGTGTTTTAGGACACTATGAACTATAAGAATGAACAAAACTTGGTTTGATGTTCACAGAGCAGTAATACATTTGAGGACTGATCTGGAAATTATGATGGTCACTGTCACAAAAACTGATGCTAGATCAGTTCTCCTATTCCTGAGGTGGTTTGTGCATACACGGCAAGGTTCTGGTCATTTTAATCACACTGTGCCCTAAACCACATTGACAAGTCTGTATGACCTTAATGAAGACCTAGACGTGATCTGAGTGGGTTGAGAGACGTATTTTTACAAAAATGATTAGGCTATTTGAAAGAGTATTGAGTTCTAGTGCCTGTTAGTAACATTAGCTCTGCAGCTCCAGTTCTAAGTTAAAGAAACAAAATTTTAACTCTGAACATTTCTTGGCTGATTGATTACATCTGGGTTAAGTGGAACGTTGTATACATTTAATTTTTCAGAAACTATTCATTTAATCACCAGAGGGCCTTGGATTTTTTTTATCACCTGGCAACATAAATTACCAGCTATGTATGTATGTAACATTTTGAAAAATGAATGTGTGTCTATGTTGTAATGGAGTGGCATGCATGCAGGAGAGGGAGGATCAAAGAGTTTCTTTTCGCTCAATAATTCAGTAGCCTCGGCACCTTGAGAACACACACACACACATACCTTGAGAAACACACATATAAGGAGTAGCTACTTTCTCAGATCTAGACAAACGGCATCCTCTGTGTGACGCGCTCATCACTAGCCATCATGCAGATAACTCTTCTGTTTCAATAGCTTCAGGGGATAAGCTCGACGTCTCTGGCACATTTATAAAACCACGCCGGGAGGGCCACCTGGGAGGATAAGTCACATTAGCGCTAGCCGTTTAATGAACACTCTTTATACCGATAAAATTGAATAAACGAAGACACGCTCATCCTCCTATAGTACCTTGGAGTCCCCTGGGTGCAGCGGGGCAAGACTGAGCCATTGGAATTGAGCGCTAATGATAAACGTCTGCTTCTGTCTCCCTCTCCTCATTAGTGAAGAACGGAGAGAGAAAGAAGGAGGAAAATAGCTACCATGAGAAGCATGTGGGACTGATTCACACAGAGCAGATAAATGATCCGCTTGTAGCACAGGTTCACGCTGATTTGGGCCTCTGTCTGACAACTATCTGCACTCACACTACTCACAAAGTCATCAAAAGCATAAACTGAACCAGATGATGGATCTGAACAGTTTTGTAGTCAAACAGGAAGCTTCTGTGGTACGTTATCATTCTGCAGTATTATATGACAAGCAAGATCTTCTTTGCAATACAAATTTCTAGAATGAACAGTTATGTTTTACATATATAATTTTTCAATCTAAGGCTCCATCACAATGAAAGCTGCTGTAAAATACTTAATATACACACATATATGTGTGTGCAAAAAGCACCGACACACATTATTTAAAGCTATTTCTGTTGGCAATAAGTGTGTTTTTGCTTGTAAAATTGATATATATCATTAGAATAAGAGCTAAAACAGAGCTTGATTCCAAATTTCTCATGGACGTTTGGAAATGGATATCCAACATACTGACAGACATAAAATTGCTATTTATTGTATTAACCCCTTAAAAAAAGTTTTAATAGCAAACCTTTTGCACATTTAGATAAGATAAGGTAAGATTCTATAGTGGACATCACAGCATGGGCCCAGAAACACTTCGAGAAACCACTGTCTGTGGACACAATTCATTGCTGCATCCACAAATGCAAGTTAAAACTCTATGATGCAAAGAAGAAACCATAGATAAACAGGATCCAGAAACGCTGCCACCTTCTCTGGGCCTGAGCTCACTGAAGATGGACTGAGGCAAAACGGAAATGTCCTGTGGTCCAACTAATCAAAATGTGAAATTCTTTTTGGAAATCACAGACACCGCATCCTCCAGGCTAAAGAGGAGAGGGACCATCTGATTTGTTATCAGAGCACAGTTCAAAAGCCAGCATCTGTGATGGTATGGGGTGCGTTAGTGCACACAGCCTTTTGATGCTGTGTATTACAGTGATTTTGCCATGGATGAAGAAGATAAGTGTGATATAAACACTTTACTTCCTGATCTTGAATGGTTTATTGCCCTTAGATCAGAGGCGCTAAACAAGAGGTTTTTAGTCCTAGTCCTGATATAAGAGTGCCCTGCACTGAACTATGCAGGTCAAGTGTATTCCAGGACCAGATTTAACCACTGTGCTATACAAACCATATAAACACACAAACTATCTACTGGAACTAATCTACTGGAAAGGTCTGCATTTAAATTCATTTCATACCAGCAAGTGAATTGCTAATTAATTCGCCTCAGCAATGCTGTTTCTCTCATCCCACCATTACACTCCGAATGAAGTTGCTTGTATGCTGACATAAAAAAAACAAATCACACTAAGCTACTTATGAACTGTAAATAATAATGTCATAACTTTTGGTTAATATGAAAGCCAGCTAGCTATGACAGATGACAAAAAGCATAACTACCATATAATCATAGGCTTAAAATATAGCATAATGCTTTTCTCATTTAAAATGCAATGATAAAAATGTATGAGGTCAAGACGCAAACCTTGGATTTTAAAGCCTCTGCTTTATCTCCCGGCCCAGCAGGAATGGCTTCATTTGTGGACTTCATCGTTTTTATGACATTTTATTGCTGCCATCAGTCTTCTCCGTCTGAGGCTCAGGACCTCACCCAGCTAACAGAGTCAAGAGTCAAGTGCTGAGAGAGGCCACTGATGAGTCGTGTGTGTTTTGGGTCATGTTCGCGATGTGATCAGTGACATGAGCGTCCATTACATTCTGAGAGTGGGGTTCTTGTATCTTGACGCCATGGCTACAATCTCTATAGTTATTTTAGAGTGCAGTCTGAAGCACTACCACACAGACTAATGGAGAACAAAAGGTTAGAACTGTAGTCAATCGAAGTATTGGAGTCTTACTGCACTTCACACTTCTTTTCTGTTTTTCCTTTTTTTTTTTTGTATTTTTGTCAAGTTATCTTCCAATGTTTCATCCCCTCCCCGAATGCCCTCTATCACCATCCGATCTGGGAGTGCAATTGTGTGGTTCCTCTGAGATGCTTCACTCAGTTCATAAAGGGCTTAGTAATTAGCTGGTGAGTTGTGTGTATTTCCAGTTCACAGTCCACATGGTACAAAATGACATCTGGCAAGTGCAAATATCCTGAATGCAGGTAATATATGTAATATTCCTCATTATGGTAGGTATTATAAGATTATTCTACATACATCTAGATATTATTCTCCAGTCTAAGTAATAATATCAAGTGAAATTATCTAATCACACTGGTAGGTAAATGTACGTCTTCCTTCTGCTGGAAAGAAATACAATTATCTGCCAATGCAGTAAGATGCTTTTGTTTTATACAATTACCTAACCCTTAGAGGTCTACACTTATACAATTTAAATGTAATTATGTAATTAGATGACTGATGAGATATGGGATATACATACTAGGGATGTGCATTCTGACAAATTTTGTTATTTGACTTTCTGTAAGAGTAAATGAACAGATACTCCAGTTAATCAAGGGGAAGAAGAAAAAGAAAAAAGAACATTATCCACAAGGGGGTGCTAGCTGTCAACTAGCTGTCAAATAGCTTTATTATTGTTCAATAAATGCAATAAGTGTTTTGCATGAGTGTGGTCTTTGTTTCTCTTACAACGTAATCTGGTACACTGATGCTAGCAGTTTATGTAGTCAGCAGTATGAAGCACATGTTTTATTAATCAAAAATAGCCAAAGGAAATTTTTTGGTCACTGTTTATTAACCAAGTAGAAGTTCATGTCGAAGATAGCTTAAATAGGGAAGGCTGCCCCTTTAAATGATTTTGGGTCTCTAGCAGTCCTCAGTCAAGCTCTTCCATGGTTTTTGCATTGTTTGTATAATGGAAGGATGCCACCTAGCCATTCTAGTGTGTGTGTGACAATGTCACCCAGCGCAGAAAAAAGAGAGCGAGAGAGAGAGAGATAGAGAGAGAGAGAGAGAGAGAGAGAGAGAAGGAGGGCATGTATTTGTCTCCGCAGGGATGCACTCTGTTTGGCTAGGCTGCCAGCCCTGCCACTCTTAATCGAATTCAATCTGTAAACCTCTGCCTGACTCTAATAAGCATTGTTGATTCTGTCTGTAGATGTAACACCTCTCAAACAAACGCAGAATATTCCACAGAGTCAGTCTGGATCTAGCCAGCAGGCAAAATGGCAAGCGACGAAGCATACACAGATATAATGAGGGGCCAGGATAGAGGATAGAGGTTATGTTGGGCTCTAAATGCCTGCAAAGTGTTAGCGCAAATAGCCTGAAGTCAGGGCAACAGGCAGAGCAGTAAGGCAATTGCCTGCAAATCGGTAACAAACAAGATGCATAAGAAATAAGAGTACAAAACTCGAAACATGAACAGAGTAGCTCCGAATTGTCCAACCCGGAATGTACTGTGGATAATCTTCAAGTTCTTTGACAACAAACATAATGAGTTCCAGCACTTTTATTGATAAGCTAGACACAAGCTAGGATCTACCGCTATCTTTTTTATCTCTTAAATTTGACAGTGCTTTTTTTGTTGTGGCATACCCTTCTGAGTCAAATTTCAAATCTGTATAAATATAACATCAAGAGCAGGGCAACCTGAGCAGCTGCCTTAGTCCTCACTTGCAAGGTGGTTTGCCTGTCTTTGATCCTTTGAGTTGTAGATCAACAAAGTGCTGTCAGTGGTGATAGCTCTTTTGTCTTACTGATGGGAAAATTCAAATGCTTACCTAGGCATTTCAAACAGAAAGACAGAGAGGGCAGGGGAGCACTGAGGTGTAAGAGATGAGAGCAAATAATATCACAGTAATGTGAAGAAAGTTCTAAAGTTAGATTTCATTTAAGACAACTGTAACTATTTTACACTACTAGCAAGATAATATGTTGTACTATTTGAAGAATCCCCATCATCACAAGGCATTACAAAGAAGGCACAATAGTTTAGTTTGTCTACTCTATATAAGTGTGTGTGGAGCAAGCAATTTTGAAAAATCCTAACCAAAACTCAGGTATTTTACAGTTCAGTATATAGTATGTCTACGGCAGCTCAATTTTGTGCCACAGGGGGTGACAAAATCTTAGTCATGATGACCAAATATTCCACTAATTCAGAAAATATTTTTGGATGTACATATAATAAACAACGTATTTCTAGTATCACAAGAAAACCTCATATCTCCATTTTTTTGTTGCTCAGTTTTTTTTATACATAATTTGAAAATGCCTGTTCTCCTTTACATTGCGTGTAAATTTCATGATGAATGGACCAAAAGAAATTCTGGTTCCGTTGACTTACATTAAAAGTACAGTAATTTATTTCCTTCTCCTGTAAAGTTACCATTTTGGAGATATATAGCGATATATTTAGACTTGTTAACTCTAAGAGAAGAATTCACTTTGGCAGTAACTGCAATCAAGTAAAACTGGTATTTGAACATAATCAAGTCTTTACAGAGTAATCACAGCTAGCTCAAGGGGAAACCTCTTGTCATTTGTGCCTGTAATAAGCAAACTCAGCAGACTTGATGAACTTAGTTGGTTTCTTAGTGTAAGATGCCTTGTTTAAAAAGCAAGCTATATAAGTTTCAACAGTATGTATTACTTTAACCAATTCAATAATATTAACTTATTATTTGAGCACAGGGTTCACATGACTCTGTTTATGAAAATCATGTGATTTTT
This sequence comes from Pygocentrus nattereri, assembly GCF_015220715.1. Classification (NCBI taxonomy): domain Eukaryota; kingdom Metazoa; phylum Chordata; class Actinopteri; order Characiformes; family Serrasalmidae; genus Pygocentrus; species Pygocentrus nattereri. Next base: position 24,921,583 of record NC_051231.1, on the reverse strand, counting down.
CATAGAGTAGTCAATAATTTTCATCTATGACATCCAGTGAGAGCAACAGAGGTTGCATGACTGCATATATCATATCATACATGGATCCTTCTTCTGAACTGATTCAGAGCTCATTCTGGTCTTTTGACTGACTTGAATGTTAAACCAAAGTCCCTGTGCTTTGCATATACCTTAATTACAGTGTAATGAACACATTATTCAATATGCCATTTTCACACTAATAAAATCATAACACTACCAAAACTTTATGAAGCATTTCAGTAGTGACTGTTTCAGTAGTGACAATTTTAGCTAATTGAATTCGGAACCATTAGCCAACTATGTTTGCACACAGAGGAATTAGATCGTGTTTAACCCATCTATGCAGTGAAACACCCACATACAGGCACACCTAGTGAACACACACACTATGGGGCAGTGAGCACACTTGCCCGGAGCGGTGGGCAATCCACGGCGCCTGGGGAGCAGTTGAGGGTTAGGTGCCTTGCTCAAGGGAACTTCAGTCACAAACTCTTGGCCAAGGGGATCACAAGGCTGCTTCCCTAACCTCTAGCCCATGACTTTTTTTTTGAGTGTTTTTGAGCAGAATTCAAAAACGCTAGCCAGGACATGACTAGCAAACTCAACTTTGAACAGTATGAAATAATAATCACAATATTTTTCATTAAAACACAAAGAAGTTTATTAATTGCAGAAAATAATGTTGTAATCATTTTAAATATTTCATATATTACATTACAAAAGACAAGTATAAATTTGGGGGTTAGGATTTGGGACAGCAATAAAAACACCCTACACATGCTGATTTTGTATGTATTTAGCTTATTACTATCTCAATTAATACCCTGGGTTTAAATAGATCATAACATATTCATTGAAAATATCGAAGATCTGAACACAACACAGTGGGACTGAAGGTTGAACTAATTTGTAGAATGGTCTATATACAGTCGATGGTTCCTACACCTCTGTGATTGTAGCCAGCCTATTCAGCAAAATGATTACAGTGGATGCCCTCATGGGGAACTGTAGCTTTTCACTGTGCTGTGCATTTGTTAGTTTGCTTTTCATTGATTTCTGCTGTCTTCTGAAGGTGCTCAAGTTACTGCTTAAAAAGCCATTTAAATGTTGAATATGAACAAGAAAGCTATAGTCATGGATTCTGTCAGCTTCAGTATGGACTACTACAGATGGGAAGGGTGAATCTAGGAATTTATTTTAATTTATGTTAATTATTCATTTATCACACGAATGCATGATTAATGCATGAACTTTGACAGCACTAAAATAAACACTTTTCACCAATTAATTCCAAGACCATTATCAATAATCACATTGAATATACCAGAATTCTAGATGTTCCAGCAGAGGAAAAGCTAAAACTGTCCCATCAGAAAAGCAGGAGTGGTGGTTTTTAAACAGCCCGCAGTGCTGAGAGGAGCTCAAGTTTAATACATCTCAAGTGAGAGGCGGTGACAGCGGCAGTCGTGCACGCTTATCCCTGAGTCCACAGAGAACAGATGCGACGGAGCCGCTCCCTGCCACACAGGCTACTCCATTATGGATCTCAGTCTGAATGGGAAATGAATAGAGTGCAGTGACAGGACTCTGAAATATGGATTTTCTTCTTCGCTACTCTTTTTTCCCTCCTCCTCCTCTTCATCTTGCCTCTTGCTTCTTTCTTTCTCCCAACCAGGACAGATCGCTCGGAGAAGAGTGTCATCAGTATAAATGAGAAACTGATGGTACATGAGGGAGAGATCGAGGAGAGCTGATATCAGAATTTAAACTCGGCTCTATCTCTGTGAACTTAAATGTCTCTCAATGGGCCAAAAGCTAAAAGCCTCGACCATTTTTGACTGTGGTCCTGTGCTAAAATTAATGAACAGGGTGACCCAAACTCCATTTTTTCCAGCAGGTGATAAAGATTTGTTGTATTACTTAGATTTTATTAAAAACATTTTTTTTAATTTTTAGCTGTAAAATGTGACATGGAAATGGGTGTAGCATAACCAACAAATGGGTATAGTTTAACTATGGAAACAGATGTAGCATAAACATGGAAATGGGCATAGTGTAACCATGGAAATGGGTGTAGTGTAATCATAAAAATGGGTATAGTGTAACCATGAAAATGGGTGTAGTATCATTAATTCCACTGATTTTTAAGGATTTAACAGTGTTTCCCCATGTGCTGGTGTATATTGACACAAACTCAGAAAGCATTTTAGTGGCGAAAGTTATTATTTTTTCATAGAAGATGGGATAACAAGAAAACTGTCTTCTAAATGGTATGTCATAATATATCTTATTTAATATGTCCAGGAACATAAACCAAAGGAAAAAGGTAAATTTTGATTTCTAAAGGTTGACTCTGAGATTCCATTCTTTTCTGTCATTTAGAGACTGATTGGGTTAAACAAGCTTGTGTTTGCTGAAAAGGCTGTGACTGTGAATACGGTCCGAATTAAAAATGTAAAGATCACTTTTGATGTGTTTTGACTTCAAGAAGAAGATCAGTGAAATATGAGATGTGCGAAAAAACATCAGATCTGACTGGCTGTCTAAATGTAGCCTAAAGGCTCTTAGCGCTATTTTCTTCATAAGTTTGTGTGCACTCAGAGACACTTAGCACAAATTGGAAATTTACTGCCTACTGGCTACTGTGTGCCGGAGCCATCAGAAAAAGACAAGGTTGATAGCTATTGCATGTACAACAGCATACAAGCCTGAAATGATGGCAAAAGCACTGTCGCTTTTCAACGTAGCAAAACAAGTTGTTTGAATTAACTACAGAAGCACGAAGTCCGCAGAGTGGAGAGGACAGCGAGGCTTTTTATCGGAAGAAAATGCGGCAAGAAGAAAATGTGTGAAGGACAAGACTACAGCCATGCGGATCTTTTGTCAACGTGATCGATTTCTGTCTCTCCCCTGAAAGTTGTTTTGATCCAGTGTGTGAGCTGAAGAGAAGGGAATGCATGCCGTTAAAAAAAAAGGAAAAAAGGAGGGGGGTGGAGAAAAGAGAAGGATGAAGAGAGACAGCCATCTGCACAGACACAGAGCAAATCAAATAAAAAATCGCATGAATTCACCGCTGCGTCCTCAGAGGAAGACCATGCGGATGTGGAAGGAAAAAAGATGGAGTGAGCCAACAACAGCGTCAGACTGAAGAACAAAGTATCTGTAGACTGCATCAACAGGGCAAAAAGGGGTGTGGCAGGATTTGTCATCAATTATTTTATCATATCTTGACACAGATCTCATACGCATGGAGAATTCGCTCTTGCTAAAAGGTTTAAGATAAAAACAGGGAATAAAAAGACAGATACATGATTCGGCAAATAAAATGACTAATAACAGAGAACAAAGAACCCAGAGAAATCTAGATAACAAATCAAAAGCTAATATAACATCTCATTTCTCCAGGCTTAAGGCTGCTGATGGAAGCAGAGAAGAAAAGAGATGAAAAACAGGGAAAAATGAAAAAAGCAAGAGAGAGAGAGAAAGCAAGAGAGAGAGATAGAGAGAGAGAGAGACAGTGGGGAAAGGGGAGAGAGGCAGAAAGAGAATGAGGAAAGGAGAAAGAGATAGGAAGTGAGAGTGAGAAAAAGAATGAGAGAAACAGAGAGAAGAGGGAGACAATGGAAGAAAGAGAGAAAGAAAGACAAAGAAAGAGAAAACAGAGAAACAGACACACCGAAAGAAAGAAGGAAAAAGAAATGGAGGTAGAGAGAGGGAAGGAGTGAGAGAGAGACAAAGAGAGAAAGACGGAGAATGATGAAAACACAAAAAGAAATAGAAAGAATGAGAGGGAGAGAATGAGGAAAGGATAAAACAGTGATATATAGAGAGGCAGAAAGAGAGAAGAAAAGGGAGAGAAAGAAAGAGAATGAGGAATGGAAAGAGAGAAAGCGAGAGGGAGTAAGAGTGACAGAGAGGCTGTGAGAGCAAGAAAGAAAGGGAATGAAAGCGAGAGAAAGACAGAAACAGAAAGAAAAGGTGACAGAAAGAGAGGTAGACAGAAACAGAGGATTGTGGTGAGAAGGAGAAAGGTACAAATAGAGAGAGAGAATGAGGAAAGGAGAAAAAAAGAAAGAGGGAGATGGAAAAAGAGAGGCAGAGAAAGAGAACAAAGAATAAAAAAGAGATGTATATATATACATAGAGAGAAAAAGCATATTGGAAACAACTTTACATGTCAACCAATGACTTTGAAGGGTGAGGCAAAAAAGGACACCTTGGTGGCTTTACTAAGCTTAATTTCTATTCAGTGAGCAAATGACCTCGGTCAACAGCTGCATCCAAAAAAAGTGCATGGCGATTTCATTCATATACGGCTGGATGAAGTGGAAAAGAAATAGCTTTGTGTAGTGATTAATACAGGTAGTCTCAGCCAATCATATTCCTTCACTCCTTTTACACGTTCAATCAGCTGAGCTAAGCACAATGGTGCATGGTGAAAATGGATGGCTTAAGGAAGCAGAGCCAAGAAGGCTTCACAGCAGAGGAGACTGAGGAGAGATGCAAGCCAGACATGAACGAATAATTCTCCTCCCAATAATGTATTCCATTACTCCCAATAATGTATTCCATTAGTCATTACTCCACAGCAAATTAGGCGCAGACAGACTGTTCACCACAAATTAGCAGTCAAAATAGTGTGTGCAGAGCAGTAAAAGACGGTGGAAATGGCACATTTTTGTCTGAGGTTATTTCACATGTGCTGTGGAGCATCAGGTGTGAGTATTGCTAAGTTTACACTGCTCTCTCTCTGTTACATATATCCTTCAATGAGCTTTGTCACAAAATATGCTATTTCTATAATGGCAAGTAATTACATTAATTTTATGCAATTGAAGATGAAAGACAGTCAATTTTCCTTTATTATGATTGACACACCTCATGAACACTATTTCCTCTATCAACCAAAAGAAAAGCTCTGACTAAACTCGTCAAAACAAACCTGCAGTGAGAACAGCGGATCATTAGGATAAGAAAGGGTGGAAAGTAGTACTGGGCAACAGAGCGTTGTAATTGAAGTGTTAATAATCCACAAGTAATACAACAGTGTTGCATAAAAGGTGATCATTGCTGCGTTAGGACACTAAGAGTGAACTAGAGAAGAAGCTGCTTGTTAGTTTTCTCTGCTACGCTCTGTAAGGCTAGCTTTACCTACAGCACTGCTTTTCTCCTTCTACTTAGCCTGAGCGCATGCAAAACAAACACTGACTTGCTTTAGAAATTCAACTTGCTTCAGTGCAACGTCCTGCGCTGAAACAATCACAGTAAAGTGTCTGGGTTTTACCCTAGAGCAGCTAAGTTAGCTCAGGAGTAGAGAAAGTTCCTCTGATCCCCGTCTACAGCTGGGAAACAGTATCAGACAAATGTAACAAATAATATGAAATAATATGTACACATCATGTTCTGTTGACTTTTACTGTTAAAAAATTGGGTATTATGAGGTCTTTAAATTATGAGGTCTGTTGGTGAACAGAAGTGTAAACTCCACTGTCTCTGCTGCATATGATCTACAGTCCAAGTAAAATTTGCAGTATTTTCTGTACAGCCAAAGTGTCTTGGTGGTTTGCTAAATAATGAAAACTCCACTATAATGACAAAAGTCACCTTCTTTTTTAATGCAAAGCACACTGGCATGGGTTTGGAACTTCGTTGCAGTCTATCCTGCAGAGTACTATCAAGGGGTCTCCATAAACGTACAACAGAAGAAGCTCATGAATGCATGTTTGCAGTAACAGCTATTAAAACAACAGATTAAGTAGTTTTCAAAATTATTATTACATTCTAGTACCAAGTTCAGGATGATGTGATAATCGTGATTTGTTTCACTAGAAAATATTACGCTCACTCAAGCCTAGAGGAAAGGAGCATCTGACACACACTATCCAGATAATCTGAACAATGGTGTTGTTTTTATTTTAATATAGCACATTATTTAGGGGGTACAGAGCAGTTTGAGATTCAGCCTGGGTTTGATGCTATTTAAGGCAGATCTGACTGAAATACAGACATTTGAAACATGTAAGCAATTCAAGTAACATTCTATAGTCTTTTATATTGTTGTTTTACAGTGAATCATATCGAAAGTACTTTAATTCCAGCCTGACAAAGAACTGATGGAGTTTAGCATGTTTGCTATCTTTTAGCCTGATAGTCAGCTGACCAACAAAGTTCTGTAAAAAAAAAAAGGAGTCAGCCCGTCAGTTTAAAAAAAAACAGGTTCTTACCATACACTCAGTGTCTGTGCAAGCAGCATTAGATCACATGTGTGTGTGTGTATATTAAGTATTTCATAATGAATTTTATAATATATTATTGTATTATAAAATATTACACAACAGTTAGCTCCAAAAACACAACCTGCGAACAGTACTGACAAGGCTGCTCTACTCTAAGCTGTGAAAAATATCATTAGTTTAACCCCCACCTATCATCGAGGAAAAATACTCAGCTAGACCAGAGACCCTGGGTGATACTGTATTTCACAATTTGGAAGGAAAACGTTGTGATACCAATT